>NC_061787.1:357500-605000 GCF_022458985.1 Mugil cephalus | reverse complement strand
TTTTTCCTCTGAAGAAGGAATTTTAGACAAAGAAGAAATGACAACCGACATGGCAGCATCATCTTCTTCTTCTACTCTGTTTAAAACGAGTTCTTTGCACTTGTGTCACCGTCATTACTAATGTATGTATGTAGATATATATTTTAAAATCTTTTTACTTTAGAAATGATGAGGCTCATTTAAAGGACATAGACGATGTCTATGGAACAGCCTACGCTGGTGTGAGACATTTCTATTTTATAATTTATTATAAATTTATATTTGCTTCCACTTCCAATCTCCTCAGTTACAGATTCTTTATTGATCCAAAATGACAGAAAAATATTTGACGTGTATTTTAGTGTCTTTGGTTTCCATTAACATGGAGGGGGCGGAGCTTATGACCTGTACTGCAGCCTCCAGCCACCAGGGGGAGCTCTACTTTACTCTAACTGTAACCTTTACCCATATACCAAATTTTAACAGGTCGTAACCCCTCAAAAAGACAACATGACAACACAGTGTTGGTACTGAATGAAAATCTTCCCCCTGTACTTAATAAAACACCGTCAGACACACACACACACACACACACACACACACACACACACACACACACACACACACACACACACACACACACACACACACACACACACACACACAGGCAGAATATGTGTGAGAGTGAGAGAAGCTCCTGATGTCAGTAATAATAACAGCGTGATTGTTGAGTAGCTAATCAACGCGCCACTGAGTTAATGAGCCTATAGAAGAGGGTGTGTGTGTGTGTGTGTGTGTGTGTGTGTGTGTGTGTGTGTGTGTGTGTGTGTGTGTGTGTGTGTGTGTGTGTGTGTGTGTGTGTGTGTGTGTGTGTTAACCCCAGAAACCTCAGATTTTGTGCAGTACACACACACCTTCACACGTGCAAACACACACACACAGTCACACTCTAATAAAACTCAAACCTTTTTTTTTGGGGGAGATCCACAGAACACAAACACACAACCTGGCTGTAAAACACACACAAACGCACACGTGTGTCTCGTAGCTGGTGTCACATCAAGGATTCCCTCCACTCATAAACACACACAGCTCGACAAACACAAACACACGTGATGCAGAGCGAGAGCGAGCAGTCCTGGACGAGCTGAGTCTGCAGAGAGCGACGGACGGAGGCTTAACACATCAAACCACAGGAGCAGACGGCTGCAGAAAAGCTCAGCTCCCGTTTATGAAATCACCAAATGAGAAAGAAACGGGTTTGTTAGTGATGTCGTGGTGCGACAGCTGTGCTGGGTTTGGGACGGACACGGGCCTAAATATGCAAACGCACATATCAGGACGTCAGCTTCACATCTCCAGCTTCCACTGACGATGTGTTGCAGTTTGGCCTTTTTGTGACTGAAGCTCAGACCACAGCTGCCAACATTCATTAATACACAGGACAAGATGTTACAATCCTTTGTGCCATGATCCGAGATTAAACACATTTAGAAGCTTAGTGATGGGACGAGCAACTACACTTCGACCAACACTTCTCCCCTCTGCTAAGATAAAACAGCAGCTAACTAGCCTAGCCAGCGGCAGGAAGCAGGATGTGGCACATCACTGGGTTTCTTCACCGATGTTTCATTAGTTAGACCCACGACACCTCAGGAAGATTTAACAGTGATGAGTCCCCCCCCTCAATACAGCCACCGTGTGACTTTCAACAGAGAGATTAGCTTAGCCCGACTACAACTACTAAAACTACTGCTAGCCTTAGCTTTAGCATGCTCCCCAGTTAGCGTGTGTCCTCCTTCCTTCCTACACTATATTGCCAAACATCTTCCCTCACCCATTCAAATAACTGAATTCAGCTGCATGAAATCCCTCCTAGACACGATGCAGGCTGCTGCAAACATTAGTGAAAGACTGGAGGCTCTCAGGAGCTCAGTGACTGGTGCTATGATAGGATGCTACCTGTGCAACAAGAAATCTCCTCACAACTAAATATTTCACAGTCAACTTTCAGTGGTTTTATAACAAAGTGGAAGAGATTGAAGTCCTCCAAACTTCATGTTTAGCTTCAGATTAGCTCCAGAACAGAGCGTAGAGCTTCATGGAATAGGTTTCTATGGCCCAGCAGCTGCATCCAAGCCAAACATCACCCAGTGCATGGGGGAAAGAACTCAAGTCCATGATCCCACATTTATGGGTCCAGTTTGGGGATGAAAGGAAGATCCATAAAGACATGGATGAGGGAGTCTGGTTTGGAAGAACTGGGCTCAACCTGATACGACACCTTTGGGCTGAATTAGATGAAGACTGTGATCCAGGCCTTCTCCTCCACCATCAGTGTCTGACCTCATGTTTTTATGGTCAAACATTCCCATGAACGTCGTGGAAAGTCTTTACCAGAAGAACTGAAGCTGTTATATTCATATTAAACCCTATGGATTAAGTTCATATGCATGTAAAGGATGTGAGCGAATACTGGTGATGATATAGTGTTTGTTTGATCAGTGCATCATGAAGGTGTCGACCATGAACCCGTCTGACACACAGAGATCAGCTGGTTGTGTTACCGACTGAAAAGAGACTGAATGTATCTTTCTCAGAACATAAGAGCTGATTCAGGCACCTGTCAACATACACATCATCACATTAGACAACACGGACGTTTCTTCATGGTTCATGTGGAGGGAACGTTGTAGACCACGCGTGACCCTGATGTGACCTGCGAGTGTGCGTGAGACTACAAAGACACAAACGGAGCTCAGAGAAACACAAACTGACTTGTAGATGATCTGCGTCTCTTTGCATCCAGTTTTCTGGCGTCTGTGTGGACTGGAGGCTCCTGGCTCTGGGCTCCATATATACATATATACATATACACACAGTATATACATATATACACATATATACATATACACACACACACTAGCTCCAGGCTAACCGGAGCTAACGTGCCAATCTGCTGGAACTGTGTTCAGCCGAGCTCCTTTTAAAGAGATGTTGTGTTTCAGCTGGAGTTATAGGAGGCGACACGCCTGTGTGTGTCTTTGTGTCTCTTTGTGTGTCTTTGTGTGTGTGTGTGTGTGTGTGTGTGAGACCCTAACCCAATCTGAAATGTCCGACCCTTCGGCTAATTCTGCCCTTCATTTCCCTCTGTCTCTGTTTGTGAGTCTGACTTTGTGTCTGTGTGTGTCCTTACCTGCACAGAATGTTACCTCCAGTGTAGCTTGCATTTGTTTGTGTGACACTTGAATTATTGATGAGAGATCAACGTAAATGTCTGTGTATTTTATATACTTTCAGTCGTCAGAGTTAATTCTTCTCTGGATGAGGCTCCAACACCCAGAACAATGATTAGGAGTCATCTAAACTAAACCAGTTCGTTTTCTGTTTCCTCTGGATGTAGATGAACAGGATGAAGCACATGTTCATCGTTTAAGCATCAACTTTATCTGATCTGGGCTTTTTATGAAACTGCAAATGAGTCCAGTCATATTTTAGTTGTTCATTGAGTCCGTTATGTGTTTTGGTTTTGTTTTCATGAATTGCAACTAGAAAAATATCTGTGAAAGTGACGACTGACATCTGTGTTAGCAAAGATTCAACCTGTGTGTCTGTCTTTGTTTTTATATCTCAGCTTTCTCAAATATAACTGTAGCTGCATTTTCACAGGTTTTATCGTCAGTACTTCTAGTGATGTGAATAACTAATTCAGAACTGGTCAAAGAGCAACCTAGCAACAACCTAGCAACAACCTGGCAACAACATAGCAACAACCTAGCAACAACCTAGCAACAACCTGGCAACCTGTGAGGACACCCACCTGGTCCTCAAAGAGACAACAACCATTTCATTTTATAAAGATTCTCCACCATCGAGTTCTCATTAATGGAGAAATTAGTGTTTCACATGGAGGTCTACAGATATGTTAGAGCCTCTAGTGGACGTAGGAGGAACTGCAACTTTGGGTACTGAGTCAGACAAACTGATATTTCACTTACTGCTGCAAACAATGCAATATTCTGGAAAGCTGGACTCTAAGTATTGATTTAAAACTTTAACATACACATCATGTCTCGCGTGGCCATTCAGGGAACCAGTGCGTCCTCCCAGCCTGGTCTGATGTGACGTGGGCTTAAACTCGTCTCCCTGTCTGTGTTTGTGTCTCAGGTTTTCTCTGGGATTTTCACGGCCGAGATGGTTTTGAAGATCATCGCCCTGGATCCGTACTACTACTTCCAGACCGGCTGGAACATCTTCGACAGCATCATCGTGTGCCTCAGCCTCATGGAGCTCGGCCTGTCCGATGTGGAAGGACTCAGCGTCTTACGCTCCTTCAGACTGGTAAAGTGCTTCACATCAGGAGAAACTAAATGAGACAGTTTAGACCCGACAGAACAGAGTAACCGAAGTAATGAAGAGGGAGGTGAGAGTAGAGCCGCTGCTCGTTTGCATGTCGGGGTTAGATGATGGTGGAAGGACGTGTGGTGACGATGCCAGAGTCACCAACATGTTCTTCCCTTTTAGATTTGGCTGTAGATGAAGCAGCCCTTTTATGACATGTCTGGTCTTCATGGTTTTGGGGTATTTATCATTAATGTGACTTTTGTGACTCAGTGCATCTTGGGAATACAAGATGTTTCTGGCTGAATGTTGGAGTCTCTGTTGGGAAATGATGATGGTGCAGTAAAGATCTTCTGGGCCTTTTAGTGGAGGAGGGATTATGTTCCCCTGTGTTTGTGGACACATGCGTCCTAATGACCTCGTCCTTTCTGTCTTTTCCTACCAGCTCCGCGTCTTCAAACTTGCTCGCTCATGGCCGACTCTCAACACCCTGATCAAGATCATCGGGAACTCGATGGGCGCTCTGGGGAACCTGACGCTCGTCCTCGCCATCATCGTCTTCATCTTCGCCGTGGTCGGGATGCAGCTGTTTGGGAAAAACTACACGGTGGCGCCTCCGATCTCATACTCGCATAAAGGCTTATTATCGCTTAGATTTCTTAATTCAGGTTCATTACATGCAGCTTCTTTTGGCAGGACTGTGTGTGTAAGATCTCCAAGGACTGTGTTCTCCCACGCTGGCACATGAAGGACTTCTTCCACTCCTTCCTCATCGTCTTCAGGGTTCTGTGTGGCGAGTGGATCGAGACCATGTGGGACTGCATGGAGGTCGCGGGGCAGCCGCTGTGCATCCTCGTCTTCATGCTGGTCATGGTGATTGGGAATCTGGTGGTGAGTGACTCTCAACTCTTCGGCCGTTTCGGTTTAAACCTGAGGGAACGGTTTACAGTGAAGGTTTGGATGTGTTGTTTGTGTTCGTTAATCTGGTGATAACGTTTAGGAGCTGGATTATTGGGTCGTGGTTGGATGAGAGTCTTGGTCGCTCCACCTTCATTCCTCCGTAGATAATGTGTTTGAACCACCAGGTCTCTTTTCCATCAGCTTGGTGGTTTCTACAAATACTACGTCCAAATGAGCTCCTTCAAAGCGCTGTAGGGTGATTCCAGTGTTTGATGATGAGGTATTCGAGCGTTGAGGAGGGAAAATGTCTGTTCCAAGCAGCTATTTTCTTTGTGTACCTGTTTTGCGTTTGCACATGCGACAAAAAAGCAACAACTGCACCAGCTTTGTCAGTGACACGGTTGCAGAATCATCACTGATGTGATTGTTTGACGTGTCACCACAACAAAGGACCAACAAAGAGCCAGTTTTTATGTTGCGTGTCAACATGTAGTGAGCGTTGGACATCTGCTTGTCTCTTCATACGACCAACTTCTATTAACGTGATGTAGCTTTCCGTTAGCATGTAAGCTAGCATGAACTTCCCACATGTTTACGGGGGAAGTGGAGCTGGTTTTTCCCCGACAAAGATCTGCTGCACGTTCCAGCCGTGATCTACACGTAGTCTCACATAATCCAGAGTCTTTGTTCATCTCCAGCTTTTTCTAGGAACCAGGAGCTTCACTGCTGCCTGTAACTGAAACAAACACGATGTAAAACCTGACGGTTAAAATCTCACCTTCAGTTCTTCATGAGGAAAAGACCAAACATTTTATCGCTTCTTTTGGTTTGTTTGCAGTTTTCAAACCAGCTTGCAGCTGCATTACCGCCACCTACTGGCCAGATTCAGATTCAGGGAACTTTATTTCCCCCCCGGGGACAATTTAAGGCAGAAGTGAGCAGCGTGACATGGAAGAACAGGACAAACAGGAGAATACAGAATATATATGAAATGCAAACACGACTGTTAGAGTGGAAGAGTAAACGGGGTTTACAGGGATCAGATATTTACAGGTTACTGCATAGACAGTATGGGTAATAAATATATAAAAAAAAGAGTATAAAGATAATAAAAAATACCTATAAAATAAGTAAAACTAAAATAAAATGGAAATAAAAGTGAAAGATAAGGTTGGAGGAGGATCTATGAGCTGCTAACAGATACAAGCTTTAGACTCAGTGGATTTACATCAGGCTGTTTAATCTAAATAACGTCCTGTACGTTGTGTTGTATCAGAGACACGTCGCTGAGGTTCCTCTTTAAGTCCAGATCCTTCCAGGACGAACTCTTTCCCCGTTTAATTGTTATTATTATATTATTTATATCAGACCAGTGGTTAAAGTATCTGTTCCTCATATCAAGCACCTTTCTCTCTCAGATCCTGAAGCTCATGTGGCAAAGTGGTGTTAACTTCATGTAGAACAAGCCTAATCACCCACACACACACATTAACACACACACTAACACACACACACACACACACACACACTAACACACACACACACTAACACACACACACACACACACACACACACACACACATTAACACACACACACACACACAGTGAGCGCTCATTTTTCCAGCTAAAGCAGCAGAGGAAAGATTTCCTTTCTCCAGATAAGTATCTGTCCTCTCATCTTACGCTGCAAACCCCCCCAGACTCATTCACAGGCACCAGATCATTTTACCTGCCCCCCCCCCTGTACACCCCCCCCCCCCCCCCCCCCCCCATTACCCCACCACCACCACAGCTACAGCTACAGCATGAACACGTCACGTCTGCACCTCCCTAAACACATCAGTCAATCCATCACCGGCCCCGTGTGTCCTGATCAAAGGATTCAGAGACAGGAGGTAACAAGAGGAGAAAGTCCACGTATCTGATGGTCAACACACACTAACACACACTAACACACAGACACACACACAGACACACACACACACACACACACACACACACACACACACAGAGACAGACACACACACACAAGAAACACACACACACACACACACACACACACACACACACACTAACACACACTAACACACAGACACACACACAGACACACACACACACACACAGACACACACAGACACACACACACACACACACAGACACACACACACACACACACACACACACACACACAGCCACACACACACACACACTCACACACACACACACACGTTACTTATTGTGTAGGAAATGTGTTAGTTGATGAAGGAAGTTTGTTCGTTCTGAGTTAATGTTGATAATGTGTTTGTTTTACTCTAATCTGACCACTTTTCTCCAGTAACAGTCATCTAACGCGTTACTCTTTCAAACCAGTTATTAAGATTAGATAAAATCAGATTTAAGTCACTTATCCAAGTTTTTCACACATCAACAACATCACCACCAACAGTGGAGGGAGGGAGCGTGTCCGAGCCGCTGGGGGAGCGAATAGAGCAGGAGGACGGAGGACGAGGGTCAGAGGTTAAACGTCTCAAAGTCAAGACTCTGGAACAAACCAGGGAAACGGGGAGAGTTAGAGAAGTTAGAGAAGTTAGAGAAGTTAGAGAAGTTGGAGAAGTTGGTCGGGGCCTTATGTTGTAGAGGAAATGCTAATAAAGTAACATTTAATCCGTTTTAGTTACTTTTGAAACCAAGTAATCAGTGAAGTAACTAAGTTACTTTTAAAGGTGTAATCAGTAATCAGATTACTTTTTAAGGTAACAGTGGTAACACACTTCACAAAACACCTTCCAATGGAAACACACAAAACTTCAGCCGTATGGCTTTTATTTTGAAAAGCTGTACTGGAAACACAGCAGCGCGAGGAAAAGCTCCACAAACACAAAGACTTGTTCTTCTTCTCGTCTTGTTCCCAGTCAAGTGTCACATTCAGCGACGTTCAGTCACTGCTTCACGTGCAGCTGCTGCAATAATAGAGTCTCACTCTCCTACTTAACTTAATGGTCTCATAGATATTTAATAACAAGCCTGATAGGACGCACACACACAGAGACACGCACACAGAGACAGACACACACACACACACACACACAGAGACAGACACACACACACAGAGACAGACACACACACACACAGAGACACACACACAGAGACAGACACACACACACACACACACACACACACACACACAGAGACACACACACAGAGACAGACACACACACACACACACACACAGAGACACACACACAGAGACAGACACACACACACAGACACACACACACACACAGAGACACACACACAGACACACACACACACACACAGAGAGACAGACACACACACAGAGACACACACACACACATACACACACAGAGACACACACACACACACACACACACACACAGAGAGACAGACACACACACAGAGACACACACACACAGACACACACACACACAGACACACACACACACACACACACACACACACACAGACAGTGTGTGTGTGTTGTTTTTTCATAGTTTCATTGTCGAGACAGAGGGAAGAAACAAACTAACAGAACGAGGAAGGAGCTTGAGAGTGGAAGGAAGGAAGGATGGAAGGAAGGAAGGAAGGAAGGAAGGAAGGAAGGACAGAAGGAAGGAAGGAAGGAAGGAAGGACAGAAGGAAGGAAGGAAGGATGGAAGGAAGGAAGGAAGGACAGAAGGAAGGAAGGAGGAAGGAAGGAAGGAAGAAGAAGGAAGGAAGGAAGGACAGAAGGAAGGAAGGAAGAAGGAAGAAGGAAGGAAGGAAAGAAGGAAGAAGGAAGAAGGAAGGAAGGAAGGAAGGACAGAAGGAAGAAGGAAGGAGGAAGGAAGGAAAGGAAGGATGGAAGGAAGAAGGAAGGACAGAAGGAAGGAAGGAAGGAAGGAAGGAAGGACAGAAGGAAGGAAGGAAGGAAGGACAGAAGGAAGGAAGGAAGGAAGGAAGGAAGGACAGAAGGAAGGAAGGAAGGAAGGAAGGACAGAAGGAAGGAAGGAAGGAAGGAAGGAAGGAAGGAAGGATGGAAGGAAAGAAGGAAGGACAGAAGGAAGGAAGGATGGAAGGAAGGAAGGACAGAAGGAAGGAAGGAAGGAAGGACAGAAGGAAGGAAGGAAGGAAGGAAGGAAGGACAGAAGGAAGGATGGAAGGACAGAAGGAAGGAAGGAAGGACAGAAGGAAGGAAGGAAGGAAGGAAGGAAGGAAAGAAGGAAGGACAGAAGGAAGGAAGGAAGGACAGAAGGAAGGAAGGAAGGAAGGATGGAAGGAAAGAAGGAAGGACAGAAGGAAGGAAGGATGGAAGGAAGGAAGGACAGAAGGAAGGAAGGAAGGAAGGAAGGACAGAAGGAAGGAAGGAAGGAAGGAAGGAAGGAAGGAAGGACAGAAGGAAGGAAGGAAGGATGGAAGGAAGGAAGGAAGGAAGGAAGGACAGAAGGAAGGAAGGAAGGAAGGATGGAAGGACAGAAGGAAGGAAGGAAGGAAGGATGGAAGGACAGAAGGACAGAAGGAAGGAAGGAAGGAAGGAAGGATAGAATGACAGAGCGATAAACGGACGGAAGGACAGACAGTGGTTACACAAATATCAGCTGTTTATAGAAGAACACAACAGACTTGTGTGTAGCTGGTGTTCAGTGTGTGTCTGTGTGGATGTAACAGACGTCCATGTTTTCTCTGGTAGATAAAGAAGAGGTGCAGAATCACCTCTTATCTCCCAAACACACTCGCTGTGTGTGTGTGTGTGTGTGTGTGTGTGTGTGTGTGTGTGTGTGTGTGTGTGGTGTGTGATTAGTGAGTGTCTGGTGTAAAGAGTGTACAGTGCGCTACTGAGACAAACCTTTAATCTGAATATCAGCTGTCCCATTGCAGGTTCAGTCAGGTTCAGTTGTAACATGCCAGACTTCCAGAACGTTCCAAATTTTCCAGACGTTTCCAGACGTTTCCAGATGTTTCCAGACTTTTCCAGACGTTTCCAGATGTTTAAAGACGTTTAAAGACGTTTTCAGATGTTTCCAGATGTTTCTAGACGTTTCCAGACGTTTAAAGACGTTTAAAGACGTTTTCAGATGTTTCCAGATGTTTAAAGACGTTTAAAGACGTTTCCAGACGTTTCCAGATGTTTAAAGACGTTTAAAGACGTTTCCAGACGTTTCCAGATGTTTAAAGACGTTTAAAGACGTTTCCAGACGTTTCCAGATGTTTAAAGACGTTTAAAGACGTTTCCCGACATTGATCTGGTTTGAACTATTGTCTCTAAATAAAGATGGACGGAGGAACAGCTCCTAAAAAGTGAAGCTAAAGCTAGTAGAGCTCCCCCTGGTGGCTGGAGGCTGCAGTACAGGCTTTTAGCTCCTCCCCCTCCATGTTAGTGGGCGGGACATGGGCCAAAGGATGGTTTCAGTCATTTGAGGTAGTTAATATAATGTTGATGATGTTTAAGTGCTATGTTTTTGGATACGGTTTGTTTTAGTTTGTTATTTGACGCTAAAGAAACAGGATGTGACATAATGACGACCTCCAGTTGCCATGACAACCGCTCTGTAAATAAGTCGCGTAGGACCGTGACACTTGCAAAAACTAGTTTTAAAAATAAGTCCAGTGTATAATCCAACATTTCCTCATAGCTGCTGGAGGCGGAGCAGAGCGAAGCATTGGTTAAATGGAAATACAAGTGAGTCTGGACGAAGAGTGGGCGGGGCATCAATATCATGGCTCCGCCCTACGGCCGAACTGATCAAACTCAAACCATAACTCTGGGAAAATAGCATCAATTTGTCCAATGAGAGGAAGTGGAGACGTGTTTGGTCCATGTTTATATACAGTCTATGCTTTGAGAGAGAGACGTCTGTTAAAGTGTTTCCTCTATGATTCCTCCTCTGTCCTGTAGATCTGATTTCTGAATGTGTGTCTGTGTGTGTGTGTGTGTGTGTGTGTGTGTGTGTGTGTGTGTGTGTGTGTGTCTGTGTGTGTGTGTCTGTGTGTGTGTGTGTCTGTGTGTGTGTGGGAAGCAGATGTTTAGTTTGCGGTTTCTTTTCATGACAAACGAGCGGCTGAATGTGTTTCCCTGAGCCAGCACTGACTGCAGCACACCTGCCACGACATCCTCCTCCTCCTCCTCTCCTGCTCCTCCTTCCTGTTCTCCTCCTCTTCCTCCTCCACCTCCTCCTCTTCCTCTTCCTCCTCCTCCTCCTCCTCCTCCTCCTCCTTCTCCTGCTCCTTCCTGTTCTCCTCCCCCCCCCCCTCCTCCTCCTCGTCCTCCTCGTCCTCTTCCTCCTCCTCCTCCTCCTTCTCCTGCTCCTTCCTGTTCTCCTCCCCCCCCCCCTCCTCCTCCTCGTCCTCCTCGTCCTCTTCCTCCTCTTCCTCCTCTTTCTCCTCCTCCTCCTCCTCTTCCTCCTCCTCCTCCTCGTCCTCCCCCTCTTGCCTCCTGCTCCTCCTCCTCCTCCTCCTTCTCCTGCTCCTCTTTCTCCTCCTCCTCCTCCTCTTACCTGTGTTCCTATCCTTCCCTGCTCGTCATCATATTTCTACATCTGCATCTTTTCTCTGGCTTTAATCATTGTGACATTTAAAAGTCTCCTGAGGAGCTAAAAATCAGCAGTTTAGGCTGATTAACTGCGTTTGTGGTCGACGTCTTAATGAAATAAACATCTGGGGGAGAAAGAAAACCATCTGGTAAATGTGAGTAAAAGCAAAACAAAGAGCAGGTATTATTCCTGAAATACTTCCAGCCGGTTACTATGTGACACTTTAGACAACAGTGTATATGGGCTTAAAAACAAATGTGTTTTTCACATTCAAACTTGATTTAAAAGATCTGATTCTTAAAATCCTTCAATCCATTCGTTTTTAAATAGGCATCATTTGCTGTATCCTCTTGTTGTAAAGCTACGAGTCAACAAGTTTAGTCTTAGATTAACAAAGATGCATGAAAGATGAGACACTGGAAGAAAAAGATTGTGGAACCTCCACAAATCTCTGCAACCAACGGCAACACTGAGTAAAGTCGTTTTCAAACTGTAATATCTGTAAAAGAAGTGACTCCGGTCGTGATACAGTATAATAATACAGACTTTTATTTTTTTTGTTTTAACAATGTGGACACAGCCATGATGGAAACGCTGACGTTAGAAATGGTGGGAGGCTCATATGGCCTCTTTTAATAAGATCAACACTAAAGGTGGTGGAGGCCGCCATGTTTAAAGGAGGATTTCACACAGAGATTATGGAAGAACAGACTGAACAGAAGAAACTAAATGAAATCTAAAGCCATGGAATCGGAGGCGTTAGAGCAAATAAGGCAAATAAACAGTTACAGCAAAGAAATATTAACATAACCAGCAGAAAGGAGACGTGGGAGGATCTGTGACAAGGTCAGAGCTGTAGGGAAACACGAACCCCCGTCCTGCATCGCCCCCCGTCCTGCAGCCAACAGCAGCGCTGCCTCATCATTACAGAAAGCACAACTTCCCAGTGTTCAGAGATTCAGCCACACTTTGGATTTGTCCATTGGTGAGTTATGGTGATTTAAATACCTTAAGCTTTATTTTTTATCTGTGGGCTGATGTTTCAGTCTTAAAGGATTCATAGATAAATAAACACAAAAGCTTCAGCTCTATTTTTAAGTCTATTCTCGGCCCAGTATTATTATTATCTACACCTTCATTAAGCCCAACATGCTGAATGGTCTGCGTCTTATTTTACAGACTCGACACTCGTCTGCCTCCTAGTAGATCAGCTTCGTCACCAGTTTGTCTGTGTAATGACGTTTGTGTGAAAACCTTCAGTAAATCAGGCTCATAGTCTCTGATCCAGTGGAGGTTGGTTCTTCCACACGAGGAACGAGCTAAAGCAACAGGATTTGATCTGGTTCATGGATGAAATGAAAATAAAAGCTGCCGCTCTGTCTCCTCCGCTGGTTCACGGAGTCTCTCATGTTTCTAACCATGTTCCCGAGGGGCTTCGCTCCTGGGGTTTGTTGTGACGAGGAGAAGCTCCAGAAACAGATCGTATCTCATCCACCACCTACACCTCCGCCACCACCACCGCGTGGTTGTGTGGGTTTATTTTCAGGTGTGTGTGTGTGTGTGTGTGTGTGTCGGGCTGTTTCCAGGGCAGCAGCTGCTTCCAGGACGCTGCTCGTCCACCCGAGCTGAACCTCCGTCTCATCCGCTGCAACTCAGCTGCCTGTTTCTCTAACGCTGGTCTTTAAAGACCTAATTAACCGGCAGCACAGAACATATCATTTAGCAGAGGAGCTTATTTCCAGCAGGATTCATGACCTGAAAGCAACGAACCTTCTGGTTCATACAAACCTTCTCTCCTGTTGTTAGTGGACATTTCGTCCTGTCGTGGTTCTTCTGTCCTAGTAAAACATGTAAATATATCTCCACGTTCAATTCAGTTCAAATTCACATTTCAATTCAGAACAACTTTATTAGGAGAAGAAAAGGCTGCAGGCTGGACTCAACAGTCAGACTTCATTTAATAAAATGTGCCAGAGAACTTAACTCTCTGGTCTAAAAGTCTCACTAAATGTTGGAGCAAATTTTCACATCACTGTTAAGACGGTTTTTATCCCTGAGTGACGCCAACAGATAAAAGAACCAGTTAAAAGAAGAAGAAGTGAAGAACTGGACTGACAGAAAAGAGAGGAATCACCTCTGCTGTCCACGTTTATGTCCTAGATGCCCAGATATTCGGATGAGCTCGCAATTTAAATTTCAGCAGTGCACAGAGCTCCTGCAGGGAAACATTTGCAGAAATCACATGTCAATCAGCTGCATCAGTCCACACCAACATTAAAATGTAAATTTAGTCACAGACGAGGACATGAAATGACATAAAATAAAAGTAGAAACCGTGACTATGAGGAAAAATACGACTACGACAAACTAATCCAAATACAGTTTAACAAAAATAATGTTCAGGTCCATGTAGACGACCAGCGGCTCAGCTGTTCTCCTGCCTTTCCAGTTTCACACGGTGTGTGTGTGTGTGTGTGTGTGTGTGTGTGTGTGTGTGTGTGTGTGTGTGTGTGTGTGTGTGTGTGTGTGTGTCAGTTTTCAGAGGAGTGGACCACCTGATCCCCCCCCCCATTCACCTCGTTTAACTCGTTAAGAGGATCATATCAATTAGCACAGGAAGTGGGCCAAACCACACACACACACACACACACACACACACACACACACACACACACACACAGATAACTGGACACACACACACACACACACACACACACACACAGATAACTGGACACATGCACACACACAAAAAAGACGCTGTGCGTTGTGTTACCCAAGCTGTTTTCAGTGGGGTTTCCCACCCACATCAGAAGGGCTTCCAGTGTCCAGTTAGAACCAGTTAGAACCAGTTAAATTAGATCCAGACTTGGAACCAGTTCGTAACAAAGAGCCACTGTTTAGTTTAACTGGTGTAAGTCATGAAAACACAGATGCAGGAACTCGAGAACGTGAGGAAAGACTCACAACGATTTCTCTGAAAGCTGCTAAAATAAATAAATAAATAAATAAAGATCTGCCGCCTGCTCTGCAGTAAATTAGCAGATCAGAGATGGGGACGTCCCATGAACATAATGTCCATTCCCTGGAGATTCCTCCAGTCTTTTCTTGTCTTCCTCGTTCCTATTCTAGATAAAACTGGATTGAATCCATAAATCCTTGTGTCGTAGTTGGTGTGAGGGCAGCTCGTCGCCTGCCTCCAGAAAACCTGTTCTCTACTCTGGAAATGATCAAGCTTCATGAACTCAGCGTCCGACTGGACCAAACATCTATAAGCTGCTGTCTGACTGACGTCATCAGTTGTTGTTCTTCTTCTGAGATTTTCTGGCAGTTTTGACGCTGCCTAAGTTTCTGCACTGACTGAAACACATGACTACAGTAGATGAGTCTTGGACCAGCCGTGAATCCGGTGGGAACGAAGCTGAGTCAGTGATGAGCTGGTGAACATAGTGGATCATTCAACAACTACAGAGCGCGATAGTTCTGGGGAACTAATAAAGTGCAGTCACGTTGTGCATGATGCTTGTTTGCACTGCCCCAAGTGGCCACAAACAGAACTCCCCGTATTTCCTGTTCGTCTGTAAGGAGGTGGACGGGCCAGTGTCTATTCTCGTCGGTGCGCTGTGTTATCGACTGTTGGAAAGGAACAAGGTCATTGGTCGACTTGTCCGATCATGTTGCCATGTTAACCAATCAACACCATCGATCTATTGGTGTTGCATCCAGCCTGCAGCTTCACCCGGACGGCGGTGAAACCAGGCATGTGACAGGCGAAGCCCGATCAGTAGCAGCAACATCAACACATCATCGGCTGCAGTCGATGCGCACAAAGACAAACCCGTGTTTCTGCCTCTGTGAGGCCCAGTGACATGGTCCATGTACGTATCTGACCCTGACCACCTCAACTAAACACTGAACCATTAAGGATCCACAACACTAGTATTTCTCTAAAGTCTGACTCACAATAAAATAAAAAGACCACACACAGACAGACACAAATAGGTACAGTAACTTTTTCTGCCTCAGATATTTTTAAACAGTTTTGCACCTCACTCACATGTCCTGTGATTATTACTGTAGCTCACTCTGACATAAATCTTAGTTAACATCTTTAAACCACTGATTTCAGGCTGTTCTCATTAATCATAAAGACGTCGACACGTCAGACCAACACCAAACAACAAACACTGAGTCCTGGATCTGAACCAAAGACGCTGCCCTTGAACACATCACCACACTCAACATTATGTATGTTTTAGCCGGGAAGCCAGACTCGCTTCATCTCAACCAAGTGCCCAACCTCAAAGTTCAGGGACCCAGAAAATGGCCCATGAGGGACACATGGTCCCACAACGTTCATATTCCAGTGGAGTTTGTCCCCCAGGAGTCCACTTTGTCCTCTCATCATTCCAGCCTTTCAGCAAAAAACAAACAAACTCCTATTTAGGACAAATCCAAAGTAACTGAACGCTGTTCATGAACATGTTGGATCATTCATGGTCTCGGTCTCTTTTTAAAGACAAGACTCTGAAGTTTCTGTCACTACAGTCAGAATCTCTCTACGTGGTTTAGTTCTGGAGGAATCAAAGCTGGAACACAGATAAAACAGAAGAAGAAGTTGTCGGGTTCACCTGATTTTTTGTGTTTTGAAAGAATGTGTTGGTCAGTTGGTGAGTGTTTATCCCTGAGTAATACAACCACACACACACACACACACACACACACACACACAGACACACACACACAGACACACACACAGGTCAGAGTTTCCTCCTGTGTCAGATATTGACCCACTGGCCCGTTTTCCTCTTACACAACCAGAAACTGTGAAGCTGGTGGATCCAGTGGAGTTGTTACGTAACCGCTGACCAGCTGTTTGTTTGTGTGTCTCATGGGTTTGTTGTCGGTGTGTGAGCAGATGACAGAGGTGAATTATGTGTTTGACAGATGCTTTTCACGAGTAAAGTTGGTCTGTTGTGTCCATGTTGTTGTTCAAACACAAGCATTAAACCTAATAAAAAAACAAGGTGATTCTGTTAAAAAAAGTATTTTACAAATTATAAATCTGAATGCAGAATACATACAGTTATACATCCGGTCCAATTTTATTCCATCATTTATTTATTCATTTATGTTCTGGATGGTTTGGTTATCTTGAATATAAACTCAAACTCAAAGCGTTTGGGTGAGTTTTTATGTGGTGATGAACAGAAGAGTAAAGTTGAACAAAATGTCTCTGATTAGTTGTAGGACTTTCCAGCTACATGAGCGAAGAATCAGAGCTACTATTAGCTGGGAGGCTAGGAAGCTATAACAAGCTATTAGCTGGGAGACTAGGAAGCTATAAAGAGCTATTAGCTGGGAGGCTAGGAAGCTACACAGAGCTATTAGCTGGGAGGCTAGGAAGCTACACAGAGCTATTAGCTGGGAGGCTAGGAAGCTACACAGAGCTATTAGCTGGGAGGCTAGGAAGCTACACAGAGCTATTAGCTGGGAGGCTAGGAAGCTACACAGAGCTATTAGCTGGGAGGTTAGGAAGCTATAAAGAGCTATTAGCTGGGAGGCTAGGAAGCTATACAGAGCTATTAGCTGGGAGGCTAGGAAGCTATAAAGAGCTATTAGCTGGGAGGCTAGGAAGCTATAAAGGGGTATTAGCTAGGAAGCTTGGAGGAGCTACAAACTGTTGTGTTGTTAAGGAAATATTTGTGCATTTGAAAGATATCAGAGTTTGTCCTTTGACCTTAGTCCGTTTCTGTCTCGCTCTGCTTCTCTGACCAACTACGTCTTTCAGCTACGTCACTGTGCTGCAGTTCACAGAAAGTCCTGCTGGAGTTCCACGGGGAAACGTACAGTCTGTGGTCGGCTTTCCTGTAATCATAGAGACACACAGGACGCTGCCACTTGATCCTCCCGACCTACACCTGTCACCAAAACACACACTCAGCTGTGGTTAAACACAACCAATCTGGCTAAGAGCAGCACTCCGACGGAGCGATCAGTTACCAAGGGCCTCAGGCATTATTCATCACACCCTGAATAATCAAGCTGTGCTGGAAACAGTGATACCACAGTGTGTGTAGTGAGTTAACTAACGAACACGAGGAAGGAAGGAAGGAAGGAAGGAAGGAAGGAAGGAAGGAAGAAGAGAAACGCCTGAATGAAAATGAGGAGGGTTTCCTGGTTTCTGCACTAGTGATTTTTCTTAGACCAGGTTCTATAGACTGTGGAACAGCTCCTCTAAAGTGAAGCCAAAGCGAGTAGAGCTCCCCCTGGTGTCTGGAGGCTGCAGTACAGGTAATAAGCTCCACCCCCTCCGTGTTAGTGGGCGGGACTTTAGCCAAACTAATACACAGCAAATACATCACTTTCACGGATGTTTTCTGTCATTTCAGGTAGTTAATATGATGCATGTTCGCATGTCAGTTATTTGGATAAGTTTCTTTTTAGTTTGTTATTTGACGCAGTAGAAACAGGATGGGACATAATGACGACCACCTGTTGCCATGCCAACCGCTCCGTAAAGCGGTGCTGTGAGTTTGTGAGAGTTAAAAGAAAAAGAAAACTAAATAAAGTTAAATCAAGTACAGTGTAATCCAACATTTCCTGGTAGCTGGTGGAAGTAGAGCAGAGCGTGGTATTAATTAAACCAAAACAGGAGTGAGTCTAGAGGAAGTGTGGGCGGGGCATTGATAACGTGGCTCCTCCCCTCAGACCGTACTCAGACAAGATGGCGCCGCCCGTAACCCCGGGAACTAGCATCAGTTTGGCCAACGCAAGGAAGTGAGGACCTGTTGTCCACATTTATACAGTGATTCAACACACACTGTACAGATGAAAACAAGTCGAGCTTTTGTCTAGTGTTATTTTTGACACAGTAGATTGTTATTGCTTCACTTTGGTTCAGCTCTGCCGGTTGTTGTATCTTGTAACATGTAGCCTGCAGAGCTGGATCTACGTTAGTGCTCTGACGTCTTTTCGTTAGGATGTTCCCTGTCCTCCTGATTTTCAGTTCTTGCCCATTTGACAGTTGTCTTCCTCCTCCAGACTGCGTTTAGCTTCGGTTCTTCCTCTTGGCTCGTTTCCCAGGCTTCACAGCTGTAGGTGAGAGCTGACTGAACCAAGCAAGCAACACTGAAATAATAACTACAGGATGGATCGCTGGGAAATGTTCTGCCTCTGTCCCCCCAAAGTGGATGAACCACTTTAACCACTTGACAAATGTCCAATAGAAAACCACCGAATCTGCTTCAATTGTGTAAATCGTGATCATATTTGTGACTCCTCCTCGTTGTTGTTCTAGTTGTTTTTCTGTGTTATTCTAAAGCCTTTAAGGATCCTCTGACTGTTCCACCACCGCTATTATGACACTGATGTTGTTTTTCCTGTAAATGTTTCAATCCTTTAAATGCGCAGACTCACAACATCAGAGAGCAACCAGCAACGTGGGAACTGTGAACCCGCCTCGTACCTCCCAAATAAAACGTCTGTAGAAATATCTGCCATTAGCTTGGAGGCTAGGAAGCTATGTGTGACCTTTGAACTCCTTCATGTGTCTACGTTCATTTCTCTGTTCATGCCCTGGTTGTCTGAGCTGATCAGAGTGACCGACATATTGTGTTGCTGATCAACACGCTGAATAACAGTAAAGCCTCAGTCGAGGGTTCAGTACTAATACCAGCGTTGTAGCGACGCACCAGTAAAACCCAACACCAGCAAACGCACCAAACGCTGACTGGCAGCTTGGTGCGTAATTTAATGGACATTTATGGCCAAAAGTTATGGATTAATAATGTTAATGTTAATAATGTTTTGTGAGTGATCTGATGCTTATGTGTCGGTCTCAAACGTCCGTCTCTTTCTTTGTGTCTCCAGCTGCTGAACCTCTTCCTGGCTCTGCTCCTCAGCAGTTTCAGCTCCGACAACCTCTCGGCTCCGGACGACGACGGTGAGATGAACAACCTGCACATCGCCATCCACCGGATCACCAGGGGCCTGGGCTGGTGTCGGAGACAGGTACCCGCCCGTCGCTCTGAAGCCGTGAGACGCCTGTTTTCTGCCCTGTGTGTGATGTTTGGTCTGTGTTTGTGGGGCAGGTGGTGGATTTCTTTAATGGGAACCTGAAGCGACGGCGGCAGAAACGAAAGGAGGCCAAAGCCATGATGAAGCTGAAACGCCTGAGCACCGTACACACCGAGGCCAATGGAGCCGTCATAGGTAACACACACTGTGACAAATACATGTCTCACTTTCCTACAATAAACACAGCCTCCGTCCACTTCTTCTACTCCACGAGGTCCATGAGGACAGTAAAAGCCTGTTCTTTCACATTAAGGTGCTGGGACATCTCACAGCCAAACTGGGAAAATTGTGTTTTTTGTCAAATAAATAATTAGTTAAATATGTTATATGTTATTTAAGTTATTCATTAAGTTAACTCCTGATGCATAAAAGACACATCTGTTTGGACTGTGCTTTGAATTGTAAGAAGACTTGGACAGAGACTGATGATGTTTCACAACAACAGACAAAACGTGTATTGATAAACGTGATTCTTTTTCCTTTAGTTAGTTCCTCAGTGTGTATAGTCCAGCGTCCAACCTTAGGACCCAGGCTCGGCTGTTTTCCCCAGATCGTTTACCGTGTTTTTGGTTGTTTTTCCTCGTGATTCGTTGCCTGTGTCTCAGTTATCTTCGTTGGATTATCTTCTGTTCGGGTCCTCCCCCACTTTGTGGTCGAGCCTCCGCTCACGATGGTGTTTCCACAACATGACCAACAAAAGATACGACCGGCGCTGGCTGCAAATAGAAAACAGGAACAGTTGAAGCAAACGTTTGTGATGAGTTGATGCGTGACCAGTGTCAGAAGCTGAAGTCGTCTCGATGTGTGTTGGACATCAGCTCGTTGTTTCATATCCCATTGAAGATGTTTATGGCGTCACACATAAAAACACAGTAGAAACAAATGCTTTGCAACAATGATACCTATGTTTCTACGGAGGTTTTTCTGAAAATTTGTTGAAGTTTGAACACAAACTACTGTCGGTAGTCGACACCAGAAACCCTCAGCTCATGGTGCATTCACTGACATCAAGGAAAAAAAACACAGTCCACAACCACAGCAACAATGTGAATGTAGAACACAACACTGAACATAAATACATGATCTTATCAGTGCTGTGTGCTGCAGATATTCTTAGTCTTTATACCAGGTTAAAGAAAACGCGCTGTATCTCCTCAGATTGTTCTGTGTATAGCAGCTGTCTAATAAACCAGTTGATGCCTCCGTCTCTGTTTTACCACAGGATGTTTAGTGAAGTTGTTAATTGACTGAAGCTGAGAGGATCCTCTGCTAGCGTTAGCTTCTTCCCAGACTCCGCCTCTTCCAGGAGGCGTCCATGTTGTTATTGTCACGTGATCGGCGACTAGTCAACTTCGCTCTCTCGTTGCTTGTGTGAACGCACCACAGGCTTTCAGAGACAAAATATTCATCAGTGCGTCCGTCTGTCCTCACCTCAGGCCGCCATGTGGAGAAGTACGTGGTGCCGGAGGACGACAGCTACATGACGAACCCCAACCTGACCATCAGCGTCCCCATCGCGCCCGGAGAGTCGGACGTGGAGTTCCCCGAGGAGGAGGAGGAGGAGGAGGAGGAGGGGGAGGAGGAGCAGAGCGAGGGCTCGGACGGCGTGGACGAGGGAGACGAGGAGAGAGAGGAGGTCTGTCTGCTGATCTAACGCACACACACACACACACACACACACACACACACACACACACACACACACACACACTCACACACACACACACCTGTGCCTGACGTAAACAGGCTCAGGTGTGAGGGGGAGTCAGCTGCTGTCGCCCTGAGGTTAACTTCTAACAACTGTCCGTCAGCTGGTCTGAGTGTTCGGGTCAGTTCGTTAACTCTCACAGAGCCGAGCTACACAACAGAGAACAAACAAGTGATCACACCAATAACACAAGAAGCTGCCTAGAACCAAACTCTGAGAAGCTCTGAGAGGAACTGGTGCAGATCAGGAACTGAAATATAACGAAGCCATAGACGAGATTTAACCTCATGTCAGTACAGACACTTTGGAGGAAAAACACCTGTTTAAGAATGAATCCTGTTCATGAACATGTTCATTCATGGTCTCGGTCTCTTTTTAAAGACAAGACTCTGAAGTTTCCATCAGGAAAGTCAGAATCTCTCTAAGTGGTTTAGTTCTGGAGGAATCAAAGCTGGAACAAGTTGTTGGGTTTGTTTGAATGTTATTGTTGGTTGAATCTTATACTGACTTTTAAAGAGAAAACGTTTGCATCGTGTCTGACTCTGACTGGTTCGTCGATGTTTCTGCTGGATGTGACGTCTGAGTTGGTGGCGGCTGCAGAGAACGAGAGGAGACTGGTTGAATTGTTCTGAGTTTCCTGCTCCAGTGATGACGTCTCTCTATGAGATACGTGTTTATGATGTGACGTCCTGTTTTATTGTGTGTCTGTACGATGTTTCTACAGCGGTGGAGTCAGGATGTTCGGGTTAAGACGTGTTTGTAATGAGGTTGGAGGTCATTAAAGGCCTAGATGGAAAATACAGGTTCTGGAACTGAAACATCTGTAAATCATCTAAATGAATGGAACCATTATTTATGATTTATTTCATTTATTAAGACACGGACCCAGAACTCTGAGACACTTATGTTCCTCTACATTGACTCAGACTTCCAGCCTGATCTTTTACTTTGCTCCACATGTTTTTCTACCATAAAATTACAATCAAATTAAGGTAAACATTAAAAAAAAACATTTATGTTGCTAAAAATGTAAATGTGAGTAAATTTGAAAATGAGACACAAACAGGGTTTGAAGGCCGTATTGTTGTGACGTATCGATGTGTGCGTCATGTAAAGGATGGACTCACACACTCACACACACACAGACACACACATGCAGTGAGACTGACCCCTGGAACAGAGCGGAGGCCTCAGGCGCTGCTTCATGGTCCAACATGTTTCTCACTGCCATGCGCTCGTGCTAAAAGGCTGTATATTAGTACATGTGTGTGTGTGCATTTCCTGTGTTTGTGTGCGTCTCTATTCATCTATTGAAAGGACACAAAGTCCCACTGAGCCACAGTTTGTGTGCGTTCGTACGTGTGCGTGTTCTTTGTAAGAATCGGTGTCACATTTTTCAAACAGCCTAATTTCTCCTTCAGGAACAAACCTGGTGAAGCTGAAACGTCTCCGTATAAGTTGCGGGGGCTTTTTTGAAGAGTAAAACCTGCTGGGACGTGTTTTACAGTGTGTGTGTCTCTGGGACGGGAAGGTCCTCCCAGAGACACACACACTGGTTTCTGTGTCTCTACATGTGAGGCAGCAGCAGCAGAAGAAGAAGAAGAAGAAGAGGAGGGAGGTGGTTGGTTGTTCGCTCTCTCTTCTCTTTGTATCTAACATGAAATGACAGATTTGTGTCGTGTGTGTGTGTGTGTGTGTGTGTGTGTGTGTGTGTGTGTGTGTGTGTGCACCTGTGCTGACTCAGTTCATCATCACCTTTCCTCTTTAATCATGTTGTGCACCTGTTCTCCTTCTCTCCCTCTGTCTTTCTCTGTCTCTCTATCTGTCAGGGATTCCTAAAAGAAAAAGAAAAAGAAAAAGCTTTGTGTCTATTCGTGTTGTTTCTCTTAAAAAGGTGCATTAAAGGTGGTGGAGGACCTGGATTTATTTAGTGTTTAGTCTGATTTATCTGATTCTTTCTCTTACACCACGTATTGATACTTATTTCATACATTATTTTAACTTAACTCGTTTCTTAGTACTAAAGCACTTTACACATCGTTTTCACTTCTGTCTTGTTGTTAACTGGTTGATTTGGACGGTTCCTCTCATGTCTTTTCAGATGCACTGCAGCCGTACTTTAATTAAATTAACTGAAATATTTCACTATCGCTACATGATACATCTGAAACAGCTGAAAGTAAAACATGAAAATAATTAATTGATTAATATAAAACATGCTTGTGGAAGTTTCCCCCACTTATAAACGGTTTAGTGTCTCTGGAGCTGATTGTTGCTGAGATCAAATCCTTTACGTGGACGTTATGTGGTGATGGACTGAAGACACAGACACGTCTTCTTTAAACCTGAGTTAAATTAGTTTACAACATGATTGGATGTAGCGCTGTCCAGTTATCAGCTCATCACACCTGTAATAAAATAAAATAAATCCTAATTCAGACTCATCTGAAGTGAGACTGGGAACAAACACAGTGACGGGGGAATATAAACAGGAAGCTGTGTTCTGGCCTCGGTGAAGTTCTGTCCATGTGTGGAGCAGCAGCCGAGAGGGAAAACACACACTGACCTGATGTGAAAGGACGAACTAAACTCAGGAGCATGTTTTATTTCTTTATTTATTATGTCAGAGACACACACACAGTGTGGACATGTATGACGTGTCCATGCGAGGACAGACTCCAGTGTTCAGCGTAGAATCACGTTCCTTAGGATTAGATGCAGGGTCGGTGCTGAATGTGCTGTAGACACAGAAAGAGCATTCACTATGTACGAGGGCTCTTTAAAGGCTGCACAGCCAAAGCATGAAGGGAGGCTGGTACGAGGGTCTGGACAGCGAAGAGAGAGAGGAAGTCACAGAGCATCGCTGCTTTCACAAGGCTTCAGCATCAACTCTGTTTGCAGGCTGTTCAGGCTGCTTCTGCTCTCGCTTCCTTCCTTCTGCTCTGAGCCGACCACAACGTTTAACCTCATCCTCATGTTCTTCTGGGTAAACTCCTCACTTCTCCTGTCTCAATGTGGATCTTTGGAAACTGTTGCACATATAAAACAGGTTCTTCAGCGTCTTTTGTTCAGTCCTGCTTCAGAAGTTTAGAGTTTAGAGGTTTAGTCTGGGATCATTATCATGTAGAGTCATGTAGAGTCGCTCTATTTTTGGTCTCCACCAGCCCCTGAAGGAAACAGCAGATTATTTCTTTTGCTCAGCGGGTTTAGAGGAGATCCTGGTTTAGAGGAGATCCTGGTTTAGAGGAGATCCTGGTTTAGAGTAGATCCTGGTTTAGAGGAGATCCTGGTTTAGAGTAGATCCTGGTTTAGAGTAGATCCTGGTTTAGAGTAGATCCTGGTTTAGAGTAGATCCTGGTTTAGAGTAGATCCTGGTTTAGAGTAGATCCTGGTTTAGAATAGATCCTGGTTTAGAGTAGATCCTGAAGCCTGCGAGTGTTTTCTGTTTTCTGGGCTCAGGTGTAGGTGAACACCGTGAATGAATGAAGTGTAGACCAGCAGGAGAAGGAAGCTCTAGATCATTCAGAGCCTCCCAGCTAATAGAAGCTCTTCCACTTTCCTGTTCTGGCTGATGAATACGAGGTGCTGCCACCTGCTGGTGTGAAGAGATATTTCCTCTTTGTTGCAGAAGATTGGTGGAATATTTTAAGGTCACGGTCACGGCCTGATATGAATTACACATTGCACAATTCTGTATCAGTTGTAAATCTTACAGACGCCAACAGGGGGAAGCAGCTGGTGACGTCGTTTGTCGTCATCACTGTAGAAATAAATGAGTCTGAGCAGGATTTTTATTATGAGAAATACGCGACCGCTCGTATTTCTGTTAAACACGTAATATTTGGACGTGTGAATAATTGATGTTGTTTCTGGCGAAGCCTCTCGCTGGCTCAGCAGCGTGAATGCGAAATGATTTTTTTTATTATTATTTCAGACAATGTGTGTTAGCCAGCGTGTGACCTACATAGGCAGCTAAATAATGTACCAACAGGAAGGTGCTGGTGAAACCTGAATAAGATTAGTCAGCAGCTGGGTTCAGTAGCTCCCTCCGCTCCGTCCTTTCCAACTTGGCCGGTTGGTGTTTGGAGCGAGGCTCAAGGACGACGCTTTGTTTGGAGACGTGCACAGTGTGAAATGTGTCCTTCCACACAACTGTCATAGCAGCGTACTCTGACCTTTTTACTGGTAACCGCCTGAGACCAAACGTCCTCATATGGGGACGTCAAGCTTTAGGTTTGTAGCAGCTTCTCCTGCTTCGTTTAGACTTTTATCATCATAACTAGAAAAAAACATGATGCAGAGAGTTTCACTGGATTCATTCTGCAGCCGATCACAGAACAAAACTGCAAAAATGTGCAAAACTTCACCAGATTTTACAGCTGAAACTTTCTTATTTATGTTTATTAACTTTTCCATCAATATTAATGAGATATAACTTCACTAATTAGCAAATTCTTATCTGAGGACAATTCATTATTTGTAATTCTGCCTTTGCACAGCCATGTTCAGTCTGATATTTTGTTACATATTTGTGACTTTATCATAATATACAGTGAAATAATCCCCGCGTCCACATATGAGGACATTATTTTTTCCAGAAACTACTTCCTGTTCAAAGATGCTGCTTAGTTTTTATAGTTCTTAGTTCCTGCTGATCCCAAACACCTTGGAGACATTAAAAATGCATAACAAAGTAAAGCTCAGGTCTCAGGAGGTTAATGACCCTCCATCTTTAATTGCTATTATTTTCTAGTATCTTCACATTGGAAACAGGTTTAACGAACGTCACGGTTCACTTTATTAGAAACACACACAGGTTTACGTTTTAACCCGACGAAGCTTTGACACTTTTCATTTGAAAGAAACATGAAGAAAACCCTCATTCAAACTAATGACACAGGGATTTTGTGCTCGTGTATTTGTTTGTTTGAACTGGTTCTGTTCTGATTAATGGGATCAGATCAGACCCTGATCAGCTGTTACCACAAACATTTAGTCTAAAGCAGCTTATAATAAAAGACATGTTAATAACCCGATGAATGACAGTTTTCAGTGCGTTGACATGCAGCTAACTGTCAGTCTAACCCTTCTCCGTTCATTCATTCCTCTTTCTGTTGTCATCTTCCCCTGTTTTCTGGCTGTGATTCCCTTTTTTCCGACCTCTCCCTCCCTGTATCTCTGGGCCCATCTCTCCTCTGCCTCCAGGTCTGTCTGTAATTTATTTGCAGTACACAAACAGCTCGCTGTAAATAGAAGCTGTTAAGCCGCTCCAGCACTGCGGTCTTTAGCCGGTTTATTATAATCCCTGGGTTTATATCGTAAATGAATTAATTAGTCTGAACTCATGGCTTTATTGGCGTCAGTAAATCCAAGAATGGTGGTTTTTGCACGCAGTCTCGTAAAGGCTCGAATTGCTTGGTTGGGCTCAGTCAACAGCCGAGGTTAAAGGTCAGACTGTGGGTTCTGCAGCGCCAGTCGTCACAAGCTGCCCTTCATATATCCATCGGTAGGAGCTGTGAACACAACACCTACAGGTGTAAATATAGGTACAGGCTCAGCTTTACTCAGGTATTCCCCCAAATTCACAGACTTCACTCTGGCCCTGACTGTCTGCACTAGACCTTAAACCGCTCTCAGCTTCATCCCAGTAAAACACGGATCTATTTCATATTTAAGAATGTAACTCAGAATAATCACCAGTGTTTTTACAGAGACAAGTCCACAGGACACAGGCTCTGGATCTATTTCATATTTAAGAATGTAACTCAGGATAATCATCAGTGTTTTTACAGAGACAGGTCCACAGGACACAGGCTCTGTGCTAACATTAGCTGCTACAAACAGATAAATCCTCGTTTAACCAACGTACACATTCTCCCTTCTATCGTCTCTGTTTGTGACATCACATGACTCTGGTGCTTTACCTGGTAATGATAAATAGTTTAGTTCTTATATTGCACCTTTCTACCTTTTGGTATTCAGGGGTTTGAACTGTTAACGCTCTGGTTCATGGACAAACCTCAGTATCTGCCCCGACTCTGACAGAAACATCTGTGTGATGTCCTGTAATTCTTCCTGCATTCTGAGCTCAACTTTACATCAGATATAAGGCTTTTTATGTGATCATGGGTTGGGACCAAATACTGTAAATAAATATAAACAACTCTTTCCTGGAGATATGGGCGGAGTTTGTACGTATGCCCCGCCCACACTTCCTCCAGACTCACATTTTCATTAAATGAATCCTACGCTCTGCTCTACCTCCATCAGTTACAAAGAAATGTTGGATTATACATTGGACTTATTTTATTTATTTAGTTTTTCCAGCTCCTCCAGTCCAACGGGCATCAAATAACATTCATCAACATCATCCAACAGAAACCATCCTTGTATCAGACGTATATTTTGGTGTTTTAGTTTGGCCCAAGCCCCGCCCACTAACATGGGGGGGGTGGAGCTTATGTCCTGTACTGCAGCCAGACACCAGGGGGAGCTCTACTAGCTCTGGCTTCACTTTAAAGGAGAAGTTTGGGCGTCCGACTTCATACAGTCAGTGGTTTGGACAGGTTGGACATAATCCATATTCACAGATGTACAGTTCTGCATCAGGTAAAGTGATTCTGACAGACTTCATGTAAATGTTTCTCATAATATTATCATAAAGAGACCAGACCTGCACAGGACGGATCTGGCATCTGGCTCATTTGCATTGTTTATGTGGTTATTAAAGCATCAGCTTGGTGATTTTGGATCAGATTACATTAGGTTCATTTCTGTTGTCCTTGCATATGGTGCAGGTGCCGACGCAAAGAAAGAAGTTTGGCAACTAACCAGAAATCAGTGAAAAATTAACCCAGAAGATTTGTGACAGTTACCTTGGATCAGATTGATGTGTCTGGACTCACAGTATAAAACATTACGAGCTCCACCACAGTCTCTGTGTGGTGACCTCTGACCTCTGCAGGGTCAGGACCTGCTCACAGATGTTCAGGTGTTGTCTGCAGAGACAGGTGTGCGGACGCTTTGATTTCTCAGCTTCTGTCATGAAACGGTCGACATCAAAACATTCACTTTTCTCTCAAACTGCTGTGGAACATTTTTCTTTACACCATCAGCAAATGAATGTGCTTAAAATGTGTTTTCTGATGTAAACACTCAGGAGTCAGGATGATCGTGGGATTAATTCATACATTAATAAGTCAAGATTAGCTGCTTCCTCATCATTAGTCAAGTTAATATATTATCATAACTGTAAAAATAAAATCTCAAATCCAGTTTAAGATTTAGATCTGATAATACTGATAATGTCTTAGAGGCTTTTCTGTTCCACCTGCACCAAACAGACGCCTTCATGTGCCAGTGTTGGTTCATCATGAGCCGCGTTCTCACCGAGACTTTTTCTCTCAGTCTGATTGAAGGTTTCAGGTCAGAGGTTTCCATGTGAGGTGATCTGTTCTGACCTGATGTTCATTTACTCTGAACGGCCGGTTTACAGACATGAGACAGATCTCTCATCTGATCAGCATCAGATTGTTTTTACACTTTTATTATTAAAGCAACAGTTTGATGCTAAGGCAGAAGGGTCTGTTTATTCTGAGCCAGAGGCTTTGGGCCCTAAACCGATTATAACTGGAATATTTGGCTCCATGTGAACCCAGATATTGAGCAGTTCCTGAAGGAAATAAGACTCTTTAAATGTTCCACTGTTAGCAACTGTCCCTGGCTACCAGCTAATGGAAACCCTTCCTAGATTTCTAGCCTCCAAGCTAATGGTTGTGTTGTGTAGCTAATGGTCGTGTTGTGTAGCTAATGGTAGTGTTGTGTAGCTAATGGTCGTGTACCTGCACTGGAGAGCAACATGTCAAACATCACATTCAATTAACACATTAATAACCACAATATCAGGAAAATGAGCTTAACTGTACATATGCTACAAATACATATAAATAATAACACACAATGATGAAAGTTTACTGTGACTGCATTAACAAACACATCAAAATAGTCAAACTCTCCTAAAAAGTGACGGCTATTTATAACTACTGGCCAACAAACCACCATAAACTTAAAAAACTTAAAAAACTTTAAAAAAAAACAGATTCTAACTCTTCTAAACAACAGCTAAAACGTTAGCTTGCTAACATACGCCCGACCTGGTATCACAGCGCCACCTGCAGTCACACGATGAAATAAGAACTGTGTGACGTGGATGGAGTCTAACTCATTATCAATGTGCTTTATTTTTAATAATAAAATAATAATAAAAGCTCCTAGCTAACAGTAGCACTAGCTTCATAGCCTTCCAGCTAAAAGTAACTCAAACTAGCTCAGCTCAGATTTCATTGGTGTGAGGATGAGATGAGGAAAAAACATGACATTGAATATTTTAACCAAAACTGGAATTAGTTATAAGTTTATTTAAATAATTTCACATTGAATTACGTCAAAACAAACAAATAAACAAAACAATGAATAACGTGTTGTCTGATGATTCTCTACAGCAGCATCTGCTGTCTGTCTACTAACGTCTTGTTGTGAGATAATAAACTTCTGCCCTGCTTGCTCTGTTCTTACTTGTGTAGTTTAAATTTTGAGTTGCCTAATTTTAGCCACGCTACATTATCTGCTTCATGGACAATGCTCATCTCAATAATTTAAGTGAGTCTGCATTTCTACTTTCATCCGTCTCTGCCGTCTTGTTTTCCTCTCTCTGTCTGCATCTTGTTTTTCCCTCTTCTGTCTGAAGATGAAATGTGTGTTATGAAAGGAAATGTGCAGAGAAGAAATATGTTTCGTGGTCCTCGTTATCTTTGGACCTGACATTCCTCCTGCTTAGTGAAGATGGACGACGCGACGCACTTTGTGTTGGCGGTGAATGACTGAAACGTCTGTAACTATGGGAGCAGCTTCCTAGACTATCAGGAACAAACACCTGAACGCAGACGGCTGGAGTTTCTCAACCTGCTGTTTGGATTTCCAGGAAAAACCTGACGTTGAACGTTCATTCACGCTTTCATAACGAAGTTCATTAGGAGTGTGAGTGTTCTTGTTTTTAGGTGATTGCTGGGTCCAAACTCTTGCAGAATAACAGCGTCTTGGAGCCATTTTAAAACATTTTGAGGGTTAAAACCATAGAATGTATAAAGATGGATGCGAAACTGCTCCTCAAAAATGAAGCCAAAGTTAGCAGAGCTCCCCCTGGTGGCTGGAGGCTGCAGTACAGGTCATAAGCTCCACCTCCTCCATGTTAGTGGGCGGGGCTTGGGTCAAACTAAAACACTAAAATACACATCAAATATTTGTATTAAGGATGGTTTCTGTCATTTTATGTAGTTAATATAAACCGCTCTGTAAAGCGAACCCGTGGGACTGTTAGAGCTGTGAAAACATTTATAAAAAGCAACTACAGTGAATAATCAAACGTCCATGTGGGCGGGGCATCAATATCGTGGCTCCGCCCTCAGACCGTACTGATCAAACTCCGGCTCCAAACTCCAAAGATACAAGGAATACAATACAATACAATACAACACAAGGAAGTGGAGAGACTTTGTCCATATTTAGATACAGTTTTTAGAGTTAAAGTTACATTGAGTTTGTGTGATAAAATGAATTAAAATAATGTGTGACTGTAAAACACACAGGTTTGATCAGTAGGTGCAGGATGTGTCTGATGTTTCAGTGTGAGACACCGTGAGAGTAGAAGTGGCAGACGGGTTATTATGCACCATCTCTGACTGAAACCTCATGCACAAGCTGCTAAACAGCTGTGACAAAACAGCCACAAAGTTCACATGCAAACAGACCAAATGCAAAGACTCACAACATCATTTTCATCATGAGTCTCAGCTGAGAACCAGTTCTGCTCCAGCAAAGATCTGCCGGGTCAATCAGATGGTTTTATATGGTGATGGCCAGAGGAGAAACAGTGATGGAGTCATAGATGTAATGAGAGCGCGATGGAGTTGAATGTGTTTACAAATGAATGGCTCAGACTGGTGGAAGGATGCAGGTCTGTTATTCTCTGTTATCAGTGAAACGGACCCAGACTCTGATTCTCTAAACATAGACGTGTTCGTCTGGTAGTTCTGGCATTTTCATCACTTTTTTAGTGTCTCTAGTTATTGTTTCTTTGTTGTCTTTTGCACGTCTTGCAGAACGTTTCAGTTTGCGGAAGATTCTTTCTTATTTTCTGTTCTTTGTCTTATTGCATGAGTTCTTCTGTTGTAGCATCAACCAGCTTCACATTTTTACTGGTTGAAGGTGGAAAAAGCACCTGACTGATGCTCAGTTCTCCCACAGTCTTCACAGGCGTGTGAACTAACCACGTAATTGTAGTTTTAGTTTTCCGAGCCATTTTGTCCTGGTTGTTCTTTGACTTGGATAAAAATGGTCAGATTTGATGTGATTGTGTCCCTGAATGTGTTTCACTGCCTTCAGCTCCTCTTCCTGCTGCACAATAGAAACAGCTTATGAATAGAAATACATTTAAACCGCTCATTATAGATGTCAACTGTCAAGAGGTTTTGGCTCAAGGCTGAAACGCTCTGTGTGTGTGTTACATGAGCCACTTCTGTGTGTGTCCTTTCAAGTAAGTGTGTGTCAGAGATTAGGTGTATATTCATGTCTGCTTGGCTTCACCTTTGTGTGTGTGTGTGTGTGTGTGTGCGTTTCCAAGGCTGGCATTCGTCACACTGGCTGCTCCCTGTTCCCAGACTTTGAATGTATTCATGAGTTAGCTGTTGACTCAGGTAGTTACCAATCCACACACACATGGACACACACACGTGGACACACACACGGACACACACACGGACACATGGACACACACACACGGACACACACATGGACACACACTCCCCTGCTGTGTCTTTGTCCAGACAATCAGCAAAAGTTGCCAGATTTCCTTCCTCGTCCTCAGCATAAAACCTGTGCCCTACGCCTCCATCTCCCTCGTCTCTTTGTAAAGTTAAACTCCCATGATGCTTAGCAAACAGGGGCCTTTGAAGTAAGCCAGCCGGGATGGGGCTGGGGACGGGGGATTTTCCTAACATCTTGATGTCCAGATCCGAGAGTCTAGTGAACATACGGCAGTTTTCCTGGTGGAGGGAGGGTGGCGTTGGGAGGTGATGCTCTGTTTTCTTAGCCAGGTTTCCTGCCGGTTATGTAACATCAGATCTGACTCATTCAGCCTCGACTGCAGCGAAATGACGCTGATGATCACACAAACTAGAACAGCACTAGTGGAAGAAGTATTCAGAAGTGATATTGTGACTTTGTGCTTTCTCTCTCCTTGATGCATCATTCCTCAGACATACGTCCTCCAACCTCACATTTTTAGCAGCATGAAGTTGGTCTGGAGTCTCAGATCAAATCACCTGAGAGGGTTTCCCACGGTGAGGGTCAGAGGAGTAACACTTCCTTCACTCTGCATGAAAATCCCACGTTGTCCCAGGTGTCCCAGACCGTCCCAGGCCGTCCCACTTTGTCCCTACTCCGTCCCAGGCCGTCCCAGGCCGTCCCAGGCCATCCCAGGTCTTTTCAGCAGTGTGAAATGTTCCTCCAGCATTTCATTCCAGGTCAATTGACCTTGAAAGCGACCCTGGATTTCCATCCCTCATCAACAGTATAACAACGATGAGTCATTCACGTCATCTTTCCTTTGTGTAGTTAAACTTATTTACTGCTGTCGAAGAAGCAAACTGCTCTTTACCTCTTTACCATCTGTTGCAAAAGATATTAACAGCAAAACGACTTTAATGGATCAACAGGTAAAGATTCGGTGAATATTCTCTAAAGTTGATAAAGTACTTGTTCTTAAAATCGATTCGGTAACAGTTGTCATGGGCAAGAGAATTCAAAAGGTGAAACTATCTTGTTTGTTTAGTGCATAAAAAGTTATCTAAACCAAATGTACGTCTTTGGGAGGGACTTATATACTTTAAGTCTTTCGAGAGTTAAAGTCATTCCATCAAGAACACACAAACCTTATTGTGGACTACACAAAGCTCTCAGAAACTAAACCGTTCCCCTTGGTCATCATAAGAGAGGCTTTCAGGATTTTCTTCATTTGGGTAATTATTCTTTTATGTCAGCTAGTATAGGTCATGCTTCACGCTGAGGCGAGAACAAAAAAATGCAATCACTCCACTCTGCATGCTCTCAGGGCTGGATGACAACTACGGCTGCCTTACACATGAGAGAAAACTCATCACTACGCCCAAACTAATCTGGTAAAAGTGTTTACATCTGATTTGTTAACAGAACAGAAGGCGGTATGTTGAGACTAATGAGCCTCCAGTGAATGTGATAAGCTTTAAATGTGGTGTTTCTCTTTCTCTGCTCAAACACAGTCTGACGGCGGCTCGGTGGATTTACTGAGTTACACACTCCTGGTTTTATAGTTAGTGTGATGAGCTACTGGTCCTGATTGGTTGTTTCCTGCTTCATTCAGCAGAAAGATGACATAAGCCTATCGGAGGGCAGCACGGTGGACCTGAGGAAGCCCGGAGAGGAGGAAGATGAGTACTCGGAGATGGCTGAAGAGGCCATGGACCCTGACAACTGCTTCCCAGACAGTAAGCGCCAACTCATTCACAGAGATGCATCGTGTTGTTCAAACTGACTGAAAACAGAGTCAGTAACTTAGTTTCAGTTCACAAATCAGTTGCCTCCTTGGTTGATTTTGTTACCTTTGGACAGCTAGCTGCTTCAGTCTTCATGCTAAGCTAAGCAAACCACATCCACAATCCAGCTCCTTCAGTTTCACTTGGTTTCATTTGGTTTCACTTTAATTTTTGGGGAATCACATGAAAAACTCACACCTCTTGCTGGTTGAAACTATTCTGATGTACTAACCATCAAAAAGGGAAATGCTTGTCTAATTTGCATAGTTTTGTGAATCCTCTGAAGATTTGCAACCTTTCTTTGTTTGAAATTTAGACGGATTGTGGGTGAACTGAATGCTGAACAGGTTTACTTGAATAGACTGTACAACGCCGGACAAGCTCCTTGAATGTCATGGTCAGCTGTTTACTGCTAGTTCCAGGGTTCATATTAACCTCAGTAAACCACATCCTCAGTCCAGCTCCTTCAGTCTCACTTGGTTTCACTAGCCACATCCACCCGCCCACTTGCCCCAATACTTTCATAATGAGATTTATGATCATCCTGTACGACTAATGCAGGTGAAAAGAAAACACCTAGTTTCCTTCCTGACTCAGCCAGTTGCCTCCTGGGGCGCAGAGATTTATCTTGGATAATGTGCAGCACAGCTAGCATGGCCATGATACGGAGGCCCAGGGGAGGAAGACAGACTGGGGGAACACAGCACTGTTAGCCCAATAATACCACGTTCCAGCCAATGAAAGGACAGATTATAGAGAGCTGATGTAACCTGTGACGTATCGTGCTCTATTTGCAGCTATAGAACTTCAGTACGTCTCTATGCAGATGATGCACAGCTGTTCATTTACATATTTCCACAGGATATCTTAATCTTAATAATGGACCTGTTCAGCTTCACCTTTCACCAAGGCAAAACAAAGCTGCTCTGTATCATAGCTAAATAAGAAGAAGACGTCGTTATCATTGTCCGGTGAAAACAATGAAATACAGTTTGGCTATACACAATAAAATATAATATATACAATAAAAGCAAACAGTAGCATGGAAATTAAATTGAACAAGAGTGCAGAGGCTGTCTGTGTTTGTGCACATTTGATGATTTGATGCAGGTGAACTGGGGAATAAATATAATCATGGGGGTTATTGCATATCAGTCTCATTATTATTATAATTATTATTATTTTGTGTTTATTTCAGTCAAGTACACACATCAGTAAATAACGTTATGTGCGCATGTAAATAAACATGTAATTTACAGAACAAAACTTCAGCGTATTTGGCCTCTGCCGGCCTCACCACTCACTGCTAATGGAGATGCTAATGGGGATGCTAATGGATAGCATGGTAGTCTATGGACGTATACACCTGTAGAACTAAACCAGGTAGATTTCCATGAATGTTCCGCTGTAAATGGGCGTTAACAACCTTTAGCATCAGACCCTTAAGGTTCTGTGTTCTAACCTCCTGACTGGTTGTTCTCCTTGTGTCTGGTACCAGAACAAGGCATTTTATACGGTGTAAACCGAGAGTCAGACGGTGATGGAGAAACCAGGAGGCAGGAACTCCGTTTGTTTCCTGTGGTGTAATGTTTCCAGGTGATGGAAGAGCATGGAGATGATGGTCCTGCTCCTCCTGTCAGAACACATGAATGTTTGTGATGGTTGAATTTAGCCTTTACAAACTGTCTTCAGGCTCAAAGCCTTGAACCTCTGGCAGCGTTTGATGAAGTGTCCCTGCATTCACATGATTGGTGGTGCAGTTTCACCAGCCACTAGCCCATCCCGCCGCCCAGCCGCCCCAATACTTTCACAGCGAGATTTATGACCATGTTCTGACTAACCCAGGTGAGAAGCAAACACCTAGTTTGCTTCCTGACTCAGCCGGTTTCCTTCTGGGGAGCAGAGATTTGTCTTGGATACAGATCAGCACAGCCAGCATGGCCACGATGCAGGAAGTGAAGGAAGCAGTTTGTGTTTTTGAGATTCTGTGCTGGCAAAACTAACAGACTGACCTCTGTGCAAAGGTCAGAGAGACTTCATTTGGTGCGTTCATGCATTTTGTTGAATTTTTAAAGTGATATTGCTCATGTGAGGCTACAAAAGTCTGTTAGAAAGAATCAGGTCAAGCAGCTGGAAAACCCTCTCTGAAGAACAAACACAAGCAGCACCTGCAGGTGACAAATCCTGAATAAACACCTCAGTCTGAGGGATCCGGGGCAATTACATGTACGACTGTAGACTCAGGCGACATGACCTGAACTATACTGAGATTCTTACCAGATATTGACCTGGATTTTATATCTGGAAAAATAAAAACACATCCGCTGTCTGTGTGCTGACTTATTAGACACATTCACAGCCAACAGACAGAGACGTTTTGATCTGTAAATGAAATAAATGTAAAAATTGAAGCAGATATAGAATCAGTTTGAGCATGAAGAGTATCCACCGCTCTAGGTTTCATCAGCCTTCAGATCTTCATCCAGCAAACAGCCACAAGGACGGGATCTTTTACGTTATACCACACTAGTGTAAACAGTCTTAGGGTTAAAGGCCTGAACAAAATATCCATCTAATAATTTGATGCTTGAACTGGAAACCGTCATCTGTATCTGACCACACGACGGAGATGTAGCTCATTTATAAGACGTGAGGAATCTCACCCTGAGTGAATATTGTGGACAGGGTTTGTCATTGTTTTCATTTATTGCTCTAACATGAACATAGATTTGCTTATGTGTCCAGTCCTGTGGTGATCAAAGGATTAAAACCCTGAAAAATATACATTTATGACAGAACAGACAGAACATAGATTAAAACACTGTGCGATTAAATCGCGATTAATTTCGTGTTAACTATGAAAATTCATGCGATTAATCACAATAAATATTTAAATTGTTTCAATATAAATGATGTGCTTTAGCATAAAATACCTGTATCCGTCCACTTCTATGTTCATAAGAGTGTTAAAAAAATGAATCGCGCATTAACTCTACGCTCAGAAGTAAATATTTGAATCCGCTGACGTCTCTAGTCTAGTTTTAACCCTTTCAGTGCTGTTGAGGAGACTGGTTTTCCACCTGCTCTCGCACATGCAACTAGTTCAGTAAATGTTCACAAAGTCCTATGTAGTTGACGTCTGGAGCCCTGAGTACACATCGGGATTTAATCAAAACTAAGGAGTTACAGTTTCCATGAACAGCTAATTCATTCTGGCCCAGTAAGAGCAAGACTTCGTTCTGAGCACAGATGTAACTTGTGCTTCGCTCGCTTGCCTCACTGCAGATCCCAGTGTGAGACCAGAGCAGGACCCGGTCCCTGAAACACCTACTTTGTATGAAAGCTCCTGCCAAACAGCAGATGTTGTATTAGCTTTGATTCATTTAGAAGATTGATGCAGCCGTCGCTACTGTCCCCACACGCCGCCCGCTTTCTCCTGACTCAGCAGAGTCCTTCACAGCAGGTGGACGTTTGTCACCGGCTGGACTTAGATCAGCCGCTGGAGCGCCGGCAGAAGACAAATGAAACACCAACCAAAGGCTTCGCTTTGCGCCGCAGTTCTGTCATCGCTGCGTCTGTTATTAGCGGGTGAAATAGTTGTTAGTGAAACGAGATGATTGAACAAAAGGAAGGCGAAGGCACGGACAGGAAGGAAGGAAGGAAGGAAGGAAGGAAGGAAGCGAGAGCTTAGACAAGAGATGCAAGTGGATGAAACTAATTTTTACATGCAGGATAAGAAGCTGAAAAGAAGGAAAAAATCAGTTAAAAGTGTAAAAAGATGCTGAACAGAACTGATAAAGACGTTTTCATACGTGCATGTGTTGGCCACTGTCGCACAGGAAGAGATGGTGAAAGGTTAAAGGAAGAGAGAATAACGTAAGTGTAGGAGGAGTGAGGACCAGGATGCCCTTTTACTACCCTCAGCAGATTCTGGGACAGAGTTGGACTTCCCGCTGCCTCCTTGCTTCCCGTCTGACTCGACAGTCCCGTCTTGCTGGACCAGTGGCACCAGTTTGCTGACTTAGCATCACGTTAGTGTGGAGCAGTGGTTCCTGCGACTCGGCCAGCTGCTGCAGAACTAGGCCAGAAAGACGAGTAAAAGCAGCAGGCAGACACCAGCTGTGTGTACATGAATATGAGGAGGAAGCAGTTTGCGTTGTAGCGTGCGTTTGCTCGCAGCCTTCTGGACGTTCAGGACAAACCGTCCCACTATGTCTGGGAGGTCAAATGTCCATTTGACGTCTCGTGCTGCTGCACGTTGAAACTCAATAAGTCTCCGCTCAGAACGGTGTCATGACTCTGATCTCTTCCCTCCAGATTCACATCTTTCATGTGTCTCACTTTGTCCAGCTTGTCTTTGTCTTTCATACATACACAGCACAACACATGTACAAACACACAAAGACGCTGTGAGTCAGAGTAAGAATTACGAGCATAAACAGAGAAGGAACTCCTTTAGCTTGGACCCAGGACACAGAGGGAGGCAGAACCAGGAAACACAACTACTTTAATAAAAACTCAATATCTGGATCAAATGCGATGCACAGTTTGCTGTAACCCCCCTAAAAACAAATCCAAAAACAGGTGAAGACCAGAAAGAAAGGCCGGGTTTTATAAACACACATTATGAACACATAATGAGGGAGCATGGGGGCGCTCTCTCAGCTTTGGCTTCGCTTAGAGGAGCCGTTCAACAGCTCCATCTTTATATTCAGTCTCCGTTCAGGGAACAGACACGAGAACTGATTATAAAACACAGCAGGAAACACTCAGAACTCTTTTAAATAGGAGAGGAAGTGTCCTGATGGTGCATTAACAAACAGTCATGTGTGGTTTAACAACAGCATCAGGCACCGACACACCGCTCTGTAAATACAGCATGAACCATTTAAAATAACTGCAGTCAGGTGGAAGGTGTCTGCTGAACTTTCTGACCTGTTGGGAGACGAAGGTCCCGAACCCAGAGCTGTAGATCCTGAGTGTGTTTTACGTCCCAGATGCTTCTTTGTGTTTGTGTTCGTCTCTGTCTCTGGTTATGTGCTGTGTGTGTGTTCTTCCACGCTGTGATTACAAAGCACAAACCTCCCCACTGCTCCCCCTGGCTGTCAGTAAGACGGAGTGCGCTTGTCGGCGCGAACGGCGCCGCTCCGCCGCCGCTAATTATTCACCACGCAGGAGGAAAGGTCGGTCCAGCGGGAACATCTCAGCGAGCGGCGCTAACGAGCCTGAGCGCAAAGACGCCGTCAGACGGATGGAGGTCGTCGTTCGGCTTCTGCATCTCCTGCTTTGACCTGAGGAAACCAAACAAAGGCTGAGAAGTGTGGCTCATTAACACGTGGCCCACGGAGGACAGGTTCACCTGGGTCTGCATGACTGGAAGGATTAGGATGATTCTTCCTCTCGTCCTTCCGCCCTGCTTATTTAGTAAAGACAAGGATTCAGCACAGAAGGGCCAGTTTATTAGGATAAGCTAGTGAACACATTCTGATCTGTGTCCTCCCTCTAATGTTCGGCTGATGTTGAAGGTGTCAGAGAGGTGGTGATTCAACTGGATGATCATCTTGGAGTTTGGTGCATTTAACCCTGGAATATCAGGAATATCAGGAATATTTACCCAATAAAAAAATACTGAAGTACAACAGTACACGGTAAACTCGAGTACTTTAAAATACCTTTGAACAAATTAATTCCATTGGAAATGACCACTAAGTGATATTTATTCAGGAGCTTTACACTAAATAAGAATTACATGCAAACTATCATAGAATAAATCTATGATTGCTAAAGTAAAACTAGCTTTAGTTGTGTTTTATTTACTTGTTGTCATGTTGGATTGAACAAACCTGTGACAGGATCAGAGCTAAAAACCTGGTTGAAAGTTCTTACATTCGTCTCATTTAATACTCAAACTGTAACGAACACGTTTCCATAGAAGAAACCAGACTGGAGGGAGGAAACACTCAGACAGCGGCAACACAAAGAAAATCACGTGACAACAATCAACAATCTGGCTAAGATGTCAGAATAATAGGAACACAGTTACTATCAACCATTTCTCCCTCCTTTCGTTAGATATATCCAACAGAGTGAGGTTTCAGTTCTTCTGCTGTCGTTCTTTGTGTGAACAATTCAAAGGAGGAAAAGCGCTTTCTGTATCCAAACAGAGAGACTCCCCCACTCTCACTCTTATCTCCATTCGTCTGCAAACACCCGCTCTCCTGCGCTCGCGTACGCACACAGTCGATCATTAGTTTCCATGATTGCAGAAAAATGTACTTAACTCACATGCAAAAATGAAATTCCACAGAAACGTGGTGATTTAAGTCGCACACACTCACATCTGCGCTGACAGCGAGCTGCAGATTATCCGCCTCATTAGTTCTGTAAATGCCAGCTCATTGGTTAATGTTGTGGTGCCACATGACACGGGACTGAGTGAGGATATGACAGAGTGTGTTTCTGCCTCAGCGAGCAGTAACGGCTTCACCCTCCTTTACTGCTCTGATGTGTGAAAAGTCCCGACCACCGACGACCCTGCGAGCAACACGAGGACCTGCCGCCTCCTCGGCCGCTTCGTCCGGATCATTTCAAATAAGATTATTTATTCACCCATCGTTGCCTTAAATCCTTCTGTTATTTACTTTTTAGTTTTACTCATTTATCTTTAAAAGCATTTATCAGTTTAAAAAGTCATTCTGAATGAGAAGTGAAGCCAAAGCAAGTAGAGCTCCCCCTGGTGTCTGGAGGCTGCAGTACAGGTCATAAGCTCCACCCCCTCCGTGTTAGTGGGCGGGGCTTGGGTCAAACTAAAACACTAAAATACAGACCTACTGATCAGACTCCACCGTCCAAATCACCAGGAAAATACCATCAGCTCGGCCAATGCGAGGAAGTGGAGACACGTCCATATTTATATACGGTCGGTGGTTTTTACCTCCATTTCCTCATTAAAATAATATGTTTAAACCACATCCTTTCTACCATCGTGATGAGTCTTTTGTCATTTTTAAAGCATTAAAAACGTAAAGCTCTTATTTTTAGGGGTGCTGGGACAAGGTTTGCAGGTGCTTAAGCACCGTCTAAGAATGTGAAGGTAACATCTGGATTTCATTATGGGGTGTATCTCAACAGATCCAGACAGAATAACAAGACAGCCAAGTGAACAAAACCAAAGTCTATACATCAGTTTCATGTGCTGACTTCAGTTATCCCTTAACTTTCCTTTGACTCCTGTTTTTTAGAGTTTTATCAACTTTCAGATGCATATTAGTGTTTCACTTACATCAAACACGAATTTCATTTATGTCCAAAACTTTGGTTTGTTCTCAAATAACTGAAAAGCTTAAGACAGCCCACACAGCTCACTGTTCTTCGTCAGTAAGGAATTTAAAACACAAAAATATCCCACCACGTTTTCTACAGGTGTGGAAAGTTGAAGCTGTCGTCCAGGTAATTTGTTGTGAGGAACTCGAGGTGGTTGGAGCTGTAAACGGTTGCAGCGCTGTGCAAAAGTTTCAGGCATTAGGCGCGAGGATCGAATCAATATAAAATGCCTTTGCAAAAAAAGTGAAGGATAAATGAGTATAAAAGCCTCCGTGATGGTCTGTCACGAAGGGAATATGTTATATTTGCGTTAGTGTTAAGTTGCATTTATGTAAAGGCAGTGAGGCTGAAATGCAATCACCCGGCAGGAGATCGTTCAGCAGCGTTTTCTGAGAAATGTTCAATAACGGATCAATGGTGGACGCAGCAGAGAGCGAGGACCATTGAAGGAGGCGTCGGCTCGACCAATAGGAGACGTAACGAGGCATTTAGGGCTGCGTTCAATAAGAGTTTATAGCAGCACAAGTGTTTATTGAGGCTGCATTCAGCACAGGCAGAGGGGGTTTCCTAACATACACCAGCACGTTGATAATAACTCTGCAAAGTGGGCTGATTGAGTGTCGGGTTACCGCTTACTTGTTTTCATTGGATTACCCGACTGACATATCAAGGAAAAGCCTATTTGTAGCCATGGAAACAGAAAGCCGGAGTAATCAGAGCTCTAATTACAGAGGCAGGCGGACGCTGCAATCAACCGAGTGAAGAGCAGCTCCAGCAGCTCATGATTGCTGTCTGTTACCGGAAACCAGCAGCACAGACCGTTAGCAGCGATACACCCCAGGATGGAGGGAGGGATGGATGGATAGATAGATAGATAGATGGATAGATAGATGGATAGATGGATAGATGGATAGATAGATAGATAGATAGATGGATAGATGGATGGATGGATGGATGGATGGATAGATAGATAGATAGATAGATAGATAGATAGATAGATAGATAGATAGATAGATAGATAGATAGATAGATAGATAGATAGATAGATAGATAGATGGATGGATGGATGGATAGACCACTCTCTCCGTCTGTCTGTGGTGTTGTGTTGAGGGTGATGGACATGGTTCATGATGGCCTGGAGTTTGTCGCAGGTCCTTCCATCTGTTCCTCCTTCTGTACCAGTTTATCCAGCTGTGAGGTTCCTTCTTCTTATTCCTGCCTCCTCATCTCACCACAGAGCTGAAGAGGACACTGTGACGATGGTCTGGTAGAACATGTCCAGCAGCTTCCAGCAGATATTAAACCTTAACCTCCTGAGCAAATAGAGACGACTCTGACCTCTGTTTTTACTGAGTCCATGTGAGCCGACCAGTCCGGTTTATGATGCAGGTGTAGACCCAGATACTTCCAGGTCTGAACCACCTCTACACGCTCCCTGTTGGTGGTTACAGGTGCAGAAATCCACCATCTCTTCAGTGTTAGTATTGATCAGAAGGAGGTTCTGTCCGTCCCTGATACGCTCCACGTTACTGTTACTGTATCACCTGAGAACATATGACATGAGTCTGTGTTGATGTTGAAGTAGGAGATGTACGGAGGGGGATCATTGAAAGGGATGCGGGACGTGTTTGTAATGAAACAGCAGTTTCTTCTATGACTGAATGTTTTTAGCGTGAGAACAAAGGTTGATGTTACTCTGACATTAATCCAACTCTGATTCCAGTTAAGGTAAATGAGACTGTTTTATAACAGCTTTCATATGACTGCAAAAAATTATTTGTAACAAGGGATTAAAATGTCATTCTTAAAAAGGTAATTACAGTGTGGTGTACCCCAGGGCCTCGTTCACGGGCCTCTATTCTTCTTTTATTTAAATAGCACTGCACGTTATGATTATATTTTCCCATTTGTTGTAAATAATTTATCTCATCTCATCTTCCAAACCGTCTAATCCTCACTAAGGTCACGGGACGTCGCTGGAGCCTATCGTAAATAATTTATTCCATAAAGAATCAAATATTTTCATTTGTACTATTCATAGTTTATTAAATTAAATTGGTGCAGTTTCCTTGATCCTTGAAATAAGGGCTCTCAATTATCAAATATCAAATATTAACACAATTAACTGCATGATTGTCCACAGCTAATGTCCAGTTAATCACAGTTTTTGCACCTTAATCATCTGCGGTTTATGGCTTAGAAATGTGGGTAGAGGATCACAGTCACAGAACAAATGCATTTTTAGTAAGTGGATAAAGAATCATTGAATATTTGCACCATATTTCAGAAAATGTGCTGATGAGCTGGTCTTCATCAGTCCAAATGTCTGGAAACCAGGAAACAACATTCGATGATCTAAAACTAAAGAGCTTCTTTTCTCTGGATGTTGTGACAAACGTATAAATATTCACGTAAATAAATTTTAATATTTTACTGCCCAGAAAGCAGCGGTTCAGGTCTTATTTTCTGGAGACGAGTCAAAGCTTTTCCGCCCACGTCCTCGTCTTTCCCAGAATCCTCCTGTGTTGGCTGCCTTGCTCGAAGGCACGTCAGCATCACTCACGGCCGCCATCATTCTCGTGATGTTGCCGTGTCCTGATTGTAAGCGAACGTCGGGTCGAGGTTCGTCGTCCCAGTTGCACCGATTGAATCTAGATGCGTAAGCAACGAGCTTTTAGAGCCACAGGCAGCGGAGACAGAAGGAATCTGATCCTCGTCTTATCAGCGCTCACTCACGGGACACGAGGCATCGTCTGGATCAGGAAGCGTTCAAGACGCATCGACGTGTTCTGTTTCAAGACGTTATTATTCTGCTTCTTATTGGACAGTAGCACATAAAGTAGAGCAGCATTAAAGGTTAAAAAAACATTAAAGTAAAAAAAAGATTGAGTAGCAGCGAGTAGGTAAAGTCTCCACTTTACCTTTTACAGGTTTGAACACAAAGAGCCTGTGTGTGATATGAGAGGAGTCCTTCATGTTAATAGAGAATCTAAATCATCTCCATTTGCTCTGTTAAAGTTCATCGTCTTTACAGTCGGACCATTTTTGTCCAACAAATATTTACTTGTGTCTTCATCTTTATCTAATTGAATCTGGCAGAAGTTTAAATAGTTGATCAGAATGAATAAACTGTGATCGTTCACAGTTATTGTGGTTTAATGCAAATGAATCTCACATCTTTTTACAAACCGGATTTAAATGGATTAAATTCAAGATTCCAAATATTTATGTCACATTTATTTTTATTATTTTTTAAGATTGCATCGTTGGAACTGCTGCTACACCTTCTACATGAAATAACATGGCTGTAAAATGATATTTTAACACAACTTATCACACGATTGTCCACAGCATCGCACTTTTTTAGCCTGTTTTAAACATGGGAGTGGACAAATACGCTGCTGTATGAAAATAGCTCTAGAAGGAACTTTGGGATAGCAGCTGGATTAGTTTGGAAGCTACACAGTTTTTGTGGAGGAGGTTTGAGCTGAAGTCTCTGTGTTGGGAACTGATTATTCTCCGGCAAAGATCTGCTGGACTGAGCCAGACATGTTTGTTGGGCTTCGTGTGGTGAACAGACGTCATCATATCTAAACCCAGATGTCACCAGACTTCAGATAAGAATTCAGTTTCTCTGAGAACCATATGTGGTAACGTCCACACACATTTTAAATTGCCTGTTTCTCTCAGTGACGTTTAGAAACATCCTCAGGTCTAATCAGGGTCTAATGTGGTCTACAAGGTCCCCCTCTGATCTGGTTTATCAGGAACCATGAAGAAGAACACGTGTCCTAATGTTTCTAATGTGATGATGTTGATGATGTTCTAATGTGACAAATACATGTTTACATTAGTTTAAGGACCAGGAACCAGATATGAGACCAGAACCAGATATGAGACCAGGAACCAGACATGAGACCAGAACCAGATATGAGACCAGGAACCAGATATGAGACCAGAACCAGATATGAGACCAGGAACCAGATATGAGACCAGGAACCAGATATGAGACCAGGAACCAGGAACAAGATATGAGACCAGAACCAGACATGAGACCAGGAACCAGATATGAGACCAGGAACCAGGAACCAGATATGATACCAGGAACCAGATATGAGACCAGAACCAGATATGAGACCAGGAACCAGATATGATACCAGGAACCAGATATGAGACCAGAACCAGATATGAGACCAGGAACCAGATATGATACCAGGAACCAGGAACCAGATATGAGACCAGGAACCAGATATGATACATCCATTCGTCCGGATTTAACTCAGGGACAATAAACATGTGAAACCAATGGGTTGAAACCTTGAATTTCCAGTACGTGCTTTGCAAACAGTTAATATCAACCAACACATGAATATATTTCTGTTTTTGAGAAACTTTTTGGTGCTGAGTTCACGTTGCTTTGCTTCGCTGAAAACAATCTTGTAATGAAATGTGAAGGGAAACGTGAATGTTGCGTAATGAGGTTAAATACAGTCGTGTCCTCCTCTCCACAGTGAGTTGTTTGCAAAAAAAAAAAGAAGAATGTGAATGTGATGCGAACGCTGCAATCTGCAGCTTCATCGCTCCATTACACACACACTCAGTCCTGTTTTCTGTGTTTGTGAGAACGTTCCCTGGTTCCTCACCAGAACCTCCTCAACCTCCTCAGTCAGATTTCATCCTCAACTATGCAGCAAAATTATGTCTTTAACCTTAGAAAAGTCTCTCACAATGTTTGTATTACAAGACCAAAACAGGCCCACACACACACACACACACACACACACACACACACACACACACACACACACACACACACACACACACACACGGGGTGGGATGTTGTGGGAAAGCAGAAGCTAAACATCTGTCAGAGAGTCAGGAGTTATGCAAGACATCTGAACACACACCCTGCACAGAGAACATGTTAGCGTGCTGAAAAGCATCTCAACACACACACACACACACACACACACACACACACACACACAAACACACACACACACACACACAGACACACACACACACACAAACACACACACACACAATCAAGCAAAGAGAAGGAGAGAGCACTTTATGCTCCGGGTTATCTGTGTATAACAAATAAACCGACGTGACCTGACCCTGTGTGTGTGTGTGTGTGTGTGTGTGTGTGTGTGTGTGTGTGTGTGTGTGTGTGTGTCTGTGTCTGTGTGTGTGTGTGTGTGTTGTGTGTGTGTGTGTGTGTGTGTGTCTGTGTGTGTGTGTGTGCCCTGGAGCAACACACAGTTGTGAACTGAAACGCTGTGTTTTAACTGTGCGATAAAGAGCTTCAGGAAGTAAAAGCAGCGTCTCTCCCTCAGTGTGCGTCGCCAGGTTTCACTGCTGCGACATCGACACGACTGCAGGTCTGGGTCAGATCTGGTGGAGGCTGAGAAAGACCTGTTACCAGATCGTGGAGCACAGCTGGTTCGAGTCCTTCATCATCTTCATGATCCTGCTCAGCTCCGGAGCGCTGGTCAGTGCAGAACAAACACACTGAAAACATCCTCATGTTAAATACATCCAGCGGCTGCTTTATCTCACTTTATTTGTCACCATGTGGATCATAATTTCATAGCGGTTCTCTGTGCTGCCCCCTTCAGGCCTTTGAGGACATCTACATCGAGCAGAGGAAGGTGATCAAGGTTGTGCTCGAATACGCCGACAAGATTTTCACCTACATCTTCATCCTGGAAATGATTCTGAAGTGGCTCGCCTACGGCTTCAAGAAGTACTTCACCAACTACTGGTGCTGGCTCGACTTCCTCATCGTTGATGTGAGTCCGTGCTTTACTCTCGTCTGAGTTTTATTTTAATCAAGTTTCACGTTATTGCTTCTGCATCGCGTGCACAGAACCAGTCTGGAATCGTTTTCCCTTTGCACATCCTTCGTTGTCTCGAGCAGCTTCATGAGGTAGTTGCTGCAATTTTGCAAAAAAAAAAGGGAGGATGCGATTTCAGGACACATGTGGCTGGATGAAATAATTAGACGGGATAAAAGAGATAAAATGAGGGAAACGTCCACAAAGATGAAACAGAATCCGAAAGAACCACAGAAAATAAGTATCGTCTGCAAAACTGCAGACAAACTGACAAAGCTCTCATCTAAGGGCATTCTGGGATACCTGCAAAATAAAAAACGTCATGACCAGAACTCATCATTGGACTGTGCTCGGTCAGATGGTGCAGTGACGGGGGACAGTACAGACAAAGTAAAACAAGGAAATAAGCAAAACACAGAAGATAAAGCTTCAAATTAAAAACCAAATAACTGAACAGACAGTTGGGACAGACTTGTCCTCCACTCATCTCAGCTGGGATCAAAGTGGCTGATTGTCAGAGTATTTTCCACCTCAGTCTCTTTCTTTGAAGACACATGTTAATCCGATGGTTCTGACGTCGCTGCTGTAGAAACCACCGACCGTCAGTAAAACAGGACGTTGCATCATAGACAAGTATCTCACATAGAGACGAATGACATGAAGCAGGAAACTCACTTAGACCAGTCTCCTCTCGCTCGCTGCAGCAACACAGACGTCAAATCCAAGGGAAGAATTAAAATATAGATAAAAGATGTAAATATGATTCATTTTACTCACCAGAACTTAAGAACCTGTTTAGAGTTCATCCTGTGATGCTCTGGTCCAACGTTCATGTCTTTAAGTGTTTGACGCTGGTTAACAGACGGACTGAGAGGAGGAATCTAATTTATCCTCCTCATCTGTTATTTTCATACTTGTCCTCCTGAAACTTTCATGTCCCTCTCAGAATAAAAGCAGCGAGCGACACAAAGAGAAACTCAGAGTCCAAACAGCCTCCGGTCAAACCGACATCCGTGGCTTTTTAACCCCCACGCGCACACAAAGACGTGTGTGTTTGAAACACACACTCTCCTCTCGTTCTCCTGGGTATGATTATGCTGAGATTTACGGCGGCCACCATACATATGCATGCGCTCGGCCGGAGACCGACACGCTCGCTCCCCGCCTCTGTTTGTAAATGACACGTTGTGTTGTGACGTTTTTATTTGACTTAGTGGCCTGAAGAGAGGAGATGTGTTGAGTCACAGAGATGTGAGAAACAGACGAGAGCCTATTAATAGAGACAAAGCCACAGATAAGAGACTTAAAGCTGCAAGATTTCACTTTTTTGTCACCAGAACAGAAAACACAGTAAAACAAGCTGCAACCATTCATTTTCCTGCTTGTAGACGGTCACAGGAGGGAATCTGATTTTTTTAGGCCTTTTAGAGGCGGAAATTAAAACTTGATCCACCATAAACTGACACTCTGGGATTCGTCCATTCATCCATTATGGTGCCAACATGTTTGCTGATGTGTAACACTGTGGTTTAACCTTCTTTTGTGGAGCCTTGTTTCAAAGGTATCACTGTTTTATGGTAAAAGTTCGATCTAATTTCAAAAATGTGCAAAACGTTTAGATTAAGTTCTGCCTTTTGGTTTAGATCAGTGGTTCCCAACCTCTTCCAACTCAAGGCCCACTTTTAAGTTTAAGGTTTTTCACGGTCCACTCTGACCCCGTGTATGTGGAGCCCACGTAAAGCGTCTCAGATCATCAGGACGACACCTTCACTGTATTAGTGTCTGAGGAGCTGTTCTTCAGCACCACACACACACATCCATCATTCAGGGAGCTGTTCTTCAGCACCACACACACACACATCCATCATTCAGGGAGCTGTTCTTCAGCACCACACACACACATCCATCATTCAGGGAGCTGTTCTTCAGCACCACACAGATACTGTCTGTAACAGGCTAATTAACAAATGATTCATATAAATAACAGGATCCTTCAACAGTGGAGAAATGCTTCCTCATATATATCAGTCTGACATCCAATCAGATCCAAACAGAATACAAATATCTAAAGAAGCTCATTAAATCGGGTCCAGCCAGATGAAACTTAAGTTTAAAAGCAACAACATCATTGCTTTTAAAATAAAAGCCACAGTGGATCATATGAAGTCATGTCAAATGAAATGAGTTGGGGCCACAGGTTTGGAGCCACTGGTTCAGAAAACTTATTAAACTCAGTTCAGTGCTGACGACTGGAGTTAAAGAGAAGAAAAGGTTGTGTTTTGATTGCTGCTGTTGTGTGAACTGTTTAACCCACACACCCTGTAGATCTCAGTACTGGGTCAGCTGGCTCAGTTCGTCTCCGTGGACCAGATCACCACCATGCGGGTGCTGAGGACGTTCAGGGCTTTGCGTCCTCTCCGGGCTGTGTCCCGCTTCGCTGGTATCAGGGTAAGAAGCAGCAGGACCCGGACCTGACGCTGCCTGTGGGGCTTTAGCTGGAAGGCGGAGGCTTGTAGAGACGCTGTGAGATGTTCGTGGGTTTGGTTCGAGGTAATATCTCAGACTGCTGAGGATACAGCTTGTACTGCAGAGCTCAGACTGAGAATCTGTTAAAGAGTCCACTCAGTGTGGTCTGATTTCATGTCCTTGTTTGTGAGGGTGGGTTTCAGTCTCAGGGTCCTTATGTGACTCTTGAAAAGTCTCCTGAGAGATTACAAGCAGGATCCACGCAGTCTGGCGTGTTAACTCTTTTTATCCATCACATGAAACGTTTTGTCTTTGGACGTCAAACAGGAACTGAACCCACTTACTTCCTCATCTACCTCCAGCTTCTCCTGAGGACGACTCCAGTAACATTAACACGGTTTCATTTCACAGGAAACAGCTGAAAGCAGCTTCAACTCTCTCCTCTCTCATCCGACCATCGAACGGACTCAGCTTCATCCGTCCGTCCTCATGGATCCGTCCTCTCTCTTGGTTCTGTAGAATAGACGTTAACACTCCCGCTTCTCTTCTGTTTCTCTTCCTGCTCTTCCTGTCTCTGAACACCTGTCTCCTGTCCTCTCCTGTCCTCTTCTGTCCTTCCTCCGTCTCTGTCTCTCCTCCAGGTGTCATTGGTCAGTTTGGTGGCCAACACGTTGGGTTATTCAGACTTTGCAGCCATCAAGTCCCTGCGGACGCTTCGCGCCCTGCGGCCCCTCAGAGCCCTCTCCAGATTTGAAGGCATGAGGGTAAGAGTCAGTATTAACACGGACGAATCACGTCACATCTTCTCTGAACCGTGAAGGAAATCAAGTCTCTTTGGTTTATAAGCTGTGAAACGTTCACGGCGATTCATTAGGTACAGTAGTGAATGCATTTAACGTAAACCACCTCCCTGACTCTTCTAACATTCACCAGCTTCATGAAGACTGATTTTGTTATTGTACCTAATGAATTGGCCAGTGATTGTCTGCATCCCTGTAGATTTCTCTAGCTGTATTAGTCATAAACTTGCAGAAAAGGCTCTTTTATAGCACTGTAGGCCATAGAAGGTGTAACCTACGTACGCAGCCTACGCTGCTCTGAGCCATTTCTACTTGTACCTCTACATCTACCTCCACCCAAACTCTAGGCGGCGCTGTGTCTTTTAAACCTAAACATAAGAGCCGTGGCCTCTGTACAGATCGCTAGGTGCTAATTGCTAACTCCATAAGAAATAAGATCGTCTGAATGGACTAGACATGTGACAAAAGTGTGAATGTCAAAACAGAATAGATATTAACCCTCCATCGTTCTTCTGGTGGTTTATGAGACAGTAGCAGCTTCATGAACCAATCAGAGCTCTGGACTCTGGACTCCAGCTGTGTTTGATGCAACATGTCATTTTCTTCTGGTTTCACTGATAAAAGTCATTATAGGATTAAACCAACACATCTTTTTCAAACAGAACTAAACCACTTGATTCTGTTTTGTGACAGAAACTTCAGAGTCTCGTCTTTAAACAGAGACAAAGACCATGAATGATCCAACATGTTCATCAACATCATCAGTTTCTTTTGGCTACGTCCTAAACACGAGTTAGGAGTTAACTAATGTTACATTACAATATAAAGGAGGTTGGTTTGAGAGTAGAACTGAAAGTTTTTACAGTGTTTCATCCTTTAACGTTGTTTCACACTCAGCATCTCTCTCATCTGCAGCTTCTTCTGTCTTAGTGGTTCAGTGATTCTCTGCCTTTAAATTCATTTATTCTGTTTCTCGTTGAAGATGTGAGATGTTCCAGTTACCATCAGTGTGTTTGTGTGTTTGTCTCATTCACCAGTATTACTCAGAGTCAGAGTCCTGAAAACATCTTTAAATCTTTGAACATCTGCACCTTTTATTCCAAACTGTTTCCTGTGCTATAAAAAAATAATTTAAACTGCATTTTTGGACACAACATGTTAATTAGGTATAAAATGTGCAGATATTTATTGATTTATTGTTGAATAAATTTCCTTCCACTTTAAAATCTTGTGAAAATATTTAGTTGTCATAAGTAAATGAAAAGTCAGGACCCTGACTCTGGTTCAACATGACGTCCATGACGTCCTGTTTGTGTGGCTTTAAGCTCAGCTTCTCCACACGCTCGCTCTGCATGCGGATTCGGGTGGAGAAAGTGGGTGGTGGCTGCAGACGAGGAGGCTGGAGCAACGAGTCCAGTTAATTAAACCAGATTATTTAAAAACCCAAAACAGTGGAACTCGGATCCTCCAGCCTCCTCAGAGCTGCTGGTGACGTAGATGTTAAACATGTCCAGGTCTGTGTTCGTGGACGTGTTTCTCAGGTGGGTGAGTATTTTTAACGATGTCAGTCAGTAATAAATGTTAAGACGAGACGTTGAGTTGTTACGGTCGCAGGACAAAACAGAGATAAGAGATCCCAGCTTTTACTGGAGGTGGAGAGAAGATGTATGAACGAGTGAGGAGACGTTTCCTGGACGTGTAAAACAGAAACTTTAATAAAAGTATCGATCTCATCACGCTGGTATCGATCAGATACCGATACTAGCCATGGTATCGGTATCTGATCGATACTTAGATCGATACTTAGATCGATACGCGGGGCCCTAGATGACAGTAAACAGACTGAAGCTCTGTGATTGGCTGCTTGAACCAGGCCTCTCTTTACTTCCTGCTTCGTTCGTCTTCCACCGAGGACACGACTGAGCTGACGTGAGCAGAGACAAACCCCGTGTCTCCGTTTGTCCTCCAGACGTTTCTAATCGACGTCTTTGTGCCGGTGCAGGTGGTGGTGAACGCTCTGATCGGGGCCATTCCCTCCATCATGAACGTGCTGCTCGTCTGCCTCATCTTCTGGCTCATCTTCAGCATCATGGGCGTCAACCTGTTCGCCGGGAAGTTCGGCCGCTGCCTGAACCGCGCCGGCTACGTCTACGAAGCCTCCGAGGTCAACAACAAGTCCCAGTGTGAGTCGTACAACGACACGTCGCAGTACTACTGGGGCAAGGTGAAGGTCAACTTCGACAACGTGGGCGCCGGGTACCTGGCTCTGCTGCAGGTGGTGAGTGTCCCTCTCTCTACCTCTGCAGATGTTTAGGAGCAAAGACCTGGACGTGGATGAAGCGGTTTTATTGAACAGAACCAGACTCTGCAGCTCAGCACTAGAGGGGAAGTTGAGGGGAACTGAACTGGACTTGGAGTGCGACTCTTTGCCCACTGGCATTTTTTTGTAACACTTCCTGATGTGAAAACGTTTTAGACATTAACTTTGTCTGACAGCCACTATTGTATTTGTGAAGTCTTTATTCTATTTGTGAAAATGCTGAAGGGGAGATTTTATTTCCTTTAGTTTGATGTGTGTGGACCTGATTAGACCAGGTCCAGATCAGGGACCACAGGACCTAGACTCTCAGATCTGGACTGGATTCATCTACACAGGCTAAAGCTGAAGTCGTATAATCTATTGAAACGTGTGCTCACGTCCAGTTAATTCCCCCTGAACTTTCCCTTTAAGGCCGAGTACGAAGCGAAGGAAGCTTCATCCAGCAGATCATCGTTAGCTGGGTTCACATGGAGCCACGTACTCGGTCTATGAGCCAGAACCGAACCAGAAAGCTCCATATAAACGCCTCCATCAGAACAGGACCGAACTGAGTCTGGGTTTCACAGGGTTAAAATATTCCTTTTCCCAAACAGTGACTAGATGCTATGACTTAACTTTAGTCACTTTATCCTCTGAAGAAAAGTCACATTTTAAGTTGAGAGCACGTCTAGTTTCTTCTTAGGTTTCTCATCTTTAAAGTTTTAAAGTTTATCTTCACACACATTCAGCGTTCACACATCGTTTATTCAGAGATTAAGACTCTGAGGTTCGTTCCAGGAAGAATCAGCTTCTAAAATCCTGTTCGTCTGTTCGTCCTGGTGTCACAGAGTGTCCTCCTCCTCCTCCTCCTCCTCCTCTTTCACCTGCTCCTCCTCCTCCTCCTCCTCCTCCTCCTCTTTCACCTGCTCCTCCTCCTCCTCCTCCTCCTCCTCCTCTTTCACCTGCTCCTCCTCCTCCTCCTCCTCCTCCTCCTCCTCCTCTTTCACCTGCTCCTCCTCCTCCTCCTCCACCTCCTCCTCCTCCTCTTTCTCTTCCTCCTCCTCCTCCACCTCCTCCTCCTCCTCCTCCTCTCTCTCCTTCCTCCTCCTCCTCCTCCTCCTCTTCTCATCCTCCTCCTCTCCTCCCTCCTCCTCCACCTCCTCCTCCTCCTCCTCTTCCTCCTCTTTCACCTGCTCCTCCTCCACCTCCTCCTCCTCCACCTCCTCCTCCTCCTCTTTCACCTGCTCCTCCTCTTCCTCCTCCTCCTCCTCCTCCTCCTCCTCTTTCACCTGCTCCTCTTTCACCTGCTCCTCCTCCTCCTCCTCCTCCTCCTCCTCCTCTTTCACCTGCCTCCCCTTCCTCTCCTCCTCCTCCTCCTCTCACCTGCTCCTCCTCTTCTCTCCTCCTCCCTCCTTTCCCTCCTCCTCCTCCTCCTCCTCCCCTCCTCTTTCACCTGCTCCTCCTCCTCCTCCCTCCTCCTCCTCCTCCTCCTCTTCACCTCTCCTCCTCTTCTCCTCCTCCTCCTCTCCTCTTTCACCTGCTCCTCCTCCTCCTCCTCCTCCTCCTCCTCCTCCTCCTCTTTCACCTGCTCCTCCTCTTCCTCCTCCCTCCTCCTCCTCCTCCTCCTCCTCCTCCTCTTCCTCCTCCTCCTCTCTCCCTCCCCCTCTTTCACCTGCTCCTCCTCTTCTTCCTCCTCCTCCTCCTCCTCCTCATTCACCTGCTCCTCCTCTTCCTCCTCCTCCTCCTCCTCCTCCTCCTCTTCCTCCTCCTCCTCCTCCTCTCCTCCTCCTCCTCCTCTTATTAAACTTGGTTCCGTATGAAAAACTCGAGCGTTTGAGTTAAAGAGAAGAAAACGTTCATGTAAGTGAATGAGCTGTAAAGTTTTGTGATATTATTTGTTAAAGTTAAAGTTATTTCTTAGTCCACAGACAGAATGAACTGATTATAGGTTGAATAGTTTATTTATCCATTTTCTTTTTTTACAAACAGAATCTAATTTGGTTTTAACATTAGAAGCAGTGAAACAGACTCAGGGTTCAGTGTTTTTTTATTTTTTATCTTTTATTTCTGAGGCTCTGCAGCAATCGTGACCTTTTCATTCTTCACCTGCTTTGTTTAGTTTAGTTTTTCCTTTTTTCCTGTTAAAGCTGAATCGAGCCCCAGAGAGCGACCGGCCTCCAGGACTCTGTGGCGAGACATTTCAAAATAAAGCTGCAGGAGGAAATCTCTGTAATCTCTCCCCCTCCTTCTTCACCTCCGTCTGCTCTTTTCTTCTCCTTCCGTCCATTTCTTAATTTCCCTCCCACGCCTCTTCTTCATGGCTCCAACGTTGACTTTTCCGCCTCCTTCCTTTTACCTCCCTTTGTCTCTGTTTGGTCGTGTTAGCTTTCATTTTCTTCCGCTGCCTCCTTTCATCGTCCATCCTCCTCTCTCCTCTTTAAGTAATTATTGTTATTATTAAATTCACTTTAATCCATTAAAGAAGACGTTGCATAAGAATTCCTCCCGTACAGATGAGAGTTTCACTCTTTCTGTCTGGTATCAGCCTCTGTTAGCTCAGGCTAACGGACGCTAACGGACGCTAACGGACGCTAACTGAGATACAGCAACACACATGTAAATATAAATGGAGCTCAAACTGAAAACGATCTAATCTGTTAGAATTACACCTCCTCTCACACCTCCTCCTTCTCCTCCTCCTCCTCCTTCTCCTCCTCCATCTCATTTTCCTCCTCCTCCTTCTCCTCCTCCTCCTCTTCCTCCTCCTCTTCCTCCTCCTCTTCCTCCTCCTTCTCCTTTTCCTCCTCCTCCTCCTCCTCCTCTCCTCCTCCCTCTCCTCCTCCATCTCATTTTCCTCCTCCTCCTCTCCTCTCTCCTCCTCCTCCTCCTCATCTTTTCTCCTCCTCCTCCTCCTCCTCCTATCTTAATTCTCTCCTCATCCATCATTTCTTTCCTCCTCCTCCTCCTCTCATGACTGTAAAGCTTGATGCTCATCCCCATCTTATTCCTCCTCCTCCTCTCCTCTTCCTCTCATCTCCTATCCCTCCCCTCCTCCTGCTCCTCCTCCTCCTCCATCTCATTTTCCTCCTCCTCCTCCTCCTCCTCCTCCTCCTCCACCTCCTCCCACACCTCCTCCCACACCTCCTCCACCTTCTCCTCCTCCTCTTCCTCCTCCTCCTCTCACACCTCCTCCACCTTCTCCTCCTCCTCTTCCTCCATCTTATTTTCCTCCTCCTCTTCCTCTTCCTCCTCCTCCTTCATCTCATTTTCCTCCTCCTCCTCCTCTTCCTCCTCCTCCTCCTCTTCCTCTCACACCTCCCCCTCCTCCTCCATCTTATTTTCCTCCTCCTCCTCTTCCTCTTCCTCCTCCTCCTCCTCCTCCTCTCACACCTCCCCCTCCTCCTCCATCTTATTTTCCTCCTCCTCCTCCTCCTCCTCCTCTTCCTCCTCCTCCTCCTCCTCCTCCCCTCCTCCACACCTCCTCCACCTTCTCCTCCTCCTCCTCCTCCTCCTCCACCTCCTCCCACACCTCCTCCACCTTCTCCTCCTCCTCTTCCTCCTCCTCCTCCTCTCACACCTCCTCCACCTTCTCCTCCTCCTCTTCCTCCTCCTCCTCCTCTCACACCTCCTCCACCTTCTCCTCCTCCTCTTCCTCCATCTTATTTTCCTCCTCCTCCTCCTCCTCCTCCACCTCCTCCATCTCATTTTCCTCCTCCTCCTCCTCCATCTCATTTTCCTCCTCCTCCTCCTCCTCCTCCTCCTCCTCCTCCTCCTCCTCTCACACCTCCCCCTCCTCCTCCTACTCTTCCTCCTCCTCCTCCTACTCTTCCTCCTTCTCCTTCTTTTCCTCCTCCTCCTCCTCCTCTTCCTCCTCCTCCTCCTCCTCCTCCTCTTCCTCTTCCTCCTCCTCCTCCTCCTCCTCCTCCTGATGATCTTTGTGAAGTTTCGATGCGTCTGATCACATCATTTGATTGCGTCTCCATGGAAACGGCTCCTCTCATTGACCAGCTTGTAGAAGCATTGATTAGCATAGCATCCCCAACTATCCTCCTCCTCCTCCTCCTCCTCCTCCGTCACCTCCTTTATGAGACCCCTCCTCCCTCCTCCCTCCGCTGTGTCCTCCTCTCCTCTCTCCCTTTACTTGCCTCCTTCCCTCCTCCTGTCTGTCACCCACCTTGGGAGTCCTGAGAGCCTCCAATCAATCAGCGTCTGAGAGGCTTTTATTTTTAGAGCGACTCCAGCCAGAGTGGGAGGAGGAGACGGAGGGAGAGAGGGAGGGAGAGAGGGGGAGTAAAAAAGTACATGTGGAGTAAGAAAATGAAACGGAAATAAGAGAAGGAGACGAGGAGGAGGAGGGAAAGAGGGATGGATTGCTTCAACTTCAACTTGAGAGTTGAGAGTCTCCTTGGCAACGGGCCGCTCAGCACATCTCTGTGTTTGGCTGGTCGGCATGGCAACAGCTGGAGGGGGGGACAACCTTCCTTCCTTCCTTCCTTCCTTCCTTCCTTCCTTCCTTCCTTCCTTCCTTCTTTCTTTCTTTCTTTCTTTCTTTCTTTCTTTGCATTAGCATCATCATTAGCATCTGGATGTGAATGGTCAGTTTGTTGCTTCATCGTGAGCATCTGAGTGAAATCAACCCCAAAATGAATTAACGTCTGAAATTCATGAATCTTATCAACCAGTCGGGGCTGTTTCCTATTTATTTACAGTCATGTCCTTAGTGGATCATTAACGTCTCTCTAACAGATGAAGTGATGAACAGTCTGTTTCATGTCGGAGGCTCATCTAACAGATCATTCAGCTTCACCTTTCTGCCACCATGTGTCTGTATGAACTGAACATCACCACAGTTATTCAGTCCGTCCACATGTGTCACGGTTTCCCAGGGTTTCCCTCCTCTCCGCGCTGCTGACAGGCCAATAATAATAACCTGTGGAAGGTAACCGGTGGCAACAAGCTGCTTCCAGGTCTGAGTTCTCTCCGACCAAAGTGCTCTCCTCTTTCTTCATGTTCAGGAAGGAAGTCCATAAAAGGATTTCAGCAGCTCTGACTCGCATTTTCTGCTAAAAACTGGGACGTACGCTTCAAAAGTCTTTTAGTTTAGTTCCTTCACTATTCTGTGACGTCACCGTTTGATTCTGAACCTCAAAGCTGAAGCCCTGTGTGGGCGGAGCCTGCGGTCGCCATGTTGGATTAGCTTTGCTCCACCCACACTCGGATACTACAGATATGGACGTGGGGGGGTCACGTTGGACTTTGAGACCCGCCCAACCAACTCTCTGCTACCTGTTAGCTCAGGCTAACACCTGTCACTCAAAGTGGGAACACCCTTAATTATGCAGAATATTAAACCCTAAATATTAAAAAAAAAATAAAAATCACTCCCTGTACATTTGTCATGAATAGAGAAATAAACTATTGAGACTAAATGATGCTGTGAAGTCTAAAGTAAAGGGGGTCTCTGGGAATCTGCTCCCTCTAGTGGCCACTACATGAACTGCAGCTCATCGCTCAGACCTGGAGGTTGACGTTTGGTCACATGAGACAGTCACGCATCCAAAACACTAAGTTACTGACAGAGAATCAGCAGAAACACACACAACAGAAACACAATTTACACACAACTCACCTGATGATTATGATAAAATGAAACTACACTAGTTAAAACCATATCCCTCCTCCTCCTCCTCCTCCTCCTCTTCTTCAAAACATGAAGAGGCAACATGTGTGTGATCCATGCAGCTTAAAGCAGCTGCACCATGAAACTCTGTACTTACGATTTTAGATAAGGTCCGTTTTATTTCATGGAACTGAACTGATCAAAAATACATTTAAGACCAAACACAAACAGTGGACGCTGATGTTTTGTGTTTTTGTGTTTTAAGGCGACGTTTAAAGGCTGGATGGACATCATGTACGCAGCCGTGGACTCCAGAGCTGTAAGTGTAAAAAAAGATCTGAGTTACTTAAGAACCCAGATGCTGGATATGATGATATGAAGTGAAGACTGTTTGTGTCCTTGCAGGTTGAGGAGCAGCCGATCAAAGAGATCAACCTGTACATGTACCTGTACTTCGTCATCTTCATCATCTTCGGCTCCTTCTTCACACTCAACCTGTTCATCGGTGTCATCATTGATAACTTCAACCAGCAGAAGAGAAAGATAAGACGATTCCCCGGTCGGCAGAAATAAAATGATGCGTGTTCAGTGTCAGTAATAATAACGGCTGCTGCTGCTGTCGTGCTTCTTTACTTAGGAGGACAGGACATCTTCATGACAGAGGAGCAGAAGAAGTACTACAACGCCATGAAGAAGCTGGGCTCCAAGAAGCCGCAGAAGCCCATCCCCAGACCTCTGGTAGCTACACAACCAGACGCACAACAGACGCACAACCAGACGCACAACAGACGCACAACAGACACACAACAGACACACAACAGACGCACAACCAGACGCACAACAGACACACAACATCCTGGTTTTAGTCCGACACCGAAGCTCCAACCACAACCTTAACCCCACAGCTGTAAACCATCTGATAAAAACTTCCGCCCCCTGGTGGAACCATCCAGCCAGTGCAGTTAGTAGCAGGCTTTTGGCAGCTGTTTCCAAAATGTCGACTTTCAGGGACTAACTAGTCGAGAGATGGAAACACATTTCAGGCTCTAGTACGAGAATCAAATTTAGTTTGAAAGTTTGAAACTGTTTCAAAAAGAGGACGTGTGGTCGCCATGTTCACTCCTTCTACACCATCACATGACTCTAACTTTTAAATATATATTTAACCCATTCACAGACACAGACATCAGGTTTACGTTTCTGTTGACTGAAACTGTCAGATCACAGCCTCTGGACTATGCTCTGCATGTACGGTGGCTCTGAGCAGCCAAACCTTTAAATACCGGTGGAAAGGTCTGAAGTGTGCGATGATTAGTGACACAACATATTCACTTCCTGCTGGTCTGAGGTGATGAAAACTCCTTCATGCTCGATAATTCATTCAGCCTCCTCTACTTAATGTTTGAGGACTTTAGATTATTTTCCACAGCTGGATGTTCTTTTTCTCAGGCTTTAACTCAGACTTTTGAACTTGCTTAAGAAGAAACAGAAAGTTGCTGACTTTAAAATGACAACAACAAACGTTCTTTAACTTTTATAAAACTTGAAACAACTTGACTCCTCTCTATAAATCGCCAGTGATTTACTTCCATCTAAAATCCTACTTTTCTTTTAGATGTTTCTTATGTGGCCTCTTTTTGTTTAACCAGATGTGGAGTAACAATAAAGCTTAATGCATAGGTCTTTAACAGGGGGTCCGCGGCCCATAGGGGGTCGGCAGAGATACTGCAGGGTCACAAAATCTTTGGTTGATTAGACATTTTGTGTATATATTTTTTATTTTTCCCCCACAAATTTAAATTTCTTCAAATACTACACATGATTCACTGTCACACACACGTCAGTGTGGCAGGTTTATGTTTGCGTCAGGTTCATGTTTGCGTCAGGTTTATGTTTGTGTCAGGTTTATGGCCACTCTACTGAATGCACATGATAATAATTCTGTAAACGTATAAACAGAACTAGGCGAGTTTAATAAAGTTTGGAGACTCCGTCTTAATGGATTTTTACATCTTAATTTTAATGTTATTGTTTTAAAATGACACTGAACTTATTAAGATGACAGGTCTCTCTGTGCACAGAGTGTAATAGTCCTAGTTTTATATATTTATATACACGGTATAGATGAGACCCAGACCTGACTGAGGACGTTTGTTTCCAGAACACTCTGCAGGGCTTCTTCTTCGACCTGGTGGGGAAGCAGGCGTTCGACATCATCATCATGGTGCTGATCCTCTTCAACATGATCACCATGATGGTGGAAACGGACGAGCAGTCGCCCCAGATGGAGTACATCCTGTACAACGTCAACGTGGCCTTCATCGTCGTCTTCACCATCGAGTGCCTCATCAAGATCATGGCGCTGCGCTGCTACTTCTTCACCGTCGGCTGGAACATCTTCGACTTCGTGGTCGTCATCCTTTCCATCGTCGGTGAGTTCAGAGCTGTGGTCACATGACCAGCGTCCATTTTTACCACTAGACATGCCACTAATTTTCAGGTTTTATTATATTCAATGCTTCATCGATAAATGTTCTTCAGTGAGTCACACTCGTCCCAGTCCAATCTTAAATAAACTAAAGTCTTTCCTTGTCTTCTCCCGGCGTCGTGTGGATTCAGTCCAACAAATGTGTCTGTCAAAGTGAATTTAGTGTTGAGAGGGAGCTCGTACCTTGGCTCCTTATTCTATTTGTGGCAGGTTTGACGCAGCCAAGCGCCATTAAACCAGAACAAGAAGGAGGAGCAAATATTCCACTTTATTCCATGTTACATTTTGACACTATACGGACGTGGTTTTGGTTTATGGCAGAAACAAAACACATAATTGGAAAAGATCTGAAGTCTGATCCCCTCTGGTGAATTTAAAAATGTTTGCTATCAGCACATTATCTCCTGTTGACCCTTTATGGGGCAAGGAACTATATGTGGTAACTTCCAGACCGTTTTAAATCGCATCGCTGTTTCTCTCAGTGAAGTTTAGAAGCAAATCAGAGAAGATCAGGAAACATTGTCTGGTCTAATCAGGGTTTGATGTGGTCTACAAGGTCCCCCTCTGCATGGACTTGGGTCTGTTTGCTCAGTTAAAGCCATCGGCTCTCGACTCAGTTCTTATCAGAATGTGAGTCTGGTAAAAACTCGTCTGGATGTCTTTACGGGGACAGATTCAACCAGGAACCCTTTGGATATTACTACAAACAATCACAGCCACTTAGTTGTTGGCAAATTCAAAGTAAATCTGATGCATCCACATGGAAATATATTTGAGTTTTGCAGCTAAATACAAACAAATCTTTGGGAGAATGTGAGGAAATAGTTTTGATCTATAGAACCAAACATCAGGACGTTAGTGTCTACAGGAGGATATTAATATAAATGTGTGGCCTTCACGTTCTGGCTGCTCCAAGGTCCTAACGTCACATTCCAGTAACACACATGCTTAAAACACAGGAGTGGACACGTAACTCAGCTCCCAGCGTTCATATTTCCTGCTGCGCCGCTCTTTGTGTTGGCCTGACAGGACGGTGTGTGCGTGTAATTAAGTGTGTGTGTTGCCTGGGGGAGGTGAAGGTAACAGCAGCAATCAGAGCTGCCAGAGGACGTCCCAGGAGACGTCCCAGGAGACAAATCAAACATGATTGACCTGTTACAGGTCTGTGTGTGTGATGGAACTGAGTTGATGTACGATGAAACGGTGATTCCCTCTAAACTCCCCCTCCTCGTCCCTTCCTTCACCAATAACTCAGCACTGGGAGACGAGTGAGACGTAGAAGCCTGTTCTCGTTCAGGTGTCTTCCTGAGGACCAGTGTGAGTGGAGGACAAGTGAGGACATTTTGGGAAACCGAGGACTTGTCTTTACTCTTTCACGTCCCTGTTGAAGGATTGAGACTTGTCATGTTTGGGTTCATGGTCAGAGTTAAAGGTTTAGGAAGCGTGTGTGAGTCCTCACAGAGATAGACATGGAAACGTGTGTGTGTGTGTGTGTGTGTGAGGACACATTCGCGGATAACAAGGAAAAGATGGATGAATTACAGCGTTTGAGGCGACTCAGCGCTCCAGAACCAATCAGTCACCTCGTAATCACCGCGGAGCTGCCACATAAAGACGGGAACATCCAAACGCAGAACTTTTAGATGATGTAACTCTTAGGAACGTCGTCAAATAAAAGAGGAAATCTCATCAGCTAATCAATCGGGCTGGTGCAGAAAAGAAAAAGGTGCAGAGGAGAAACAGTCGCTATAAAGTCGGTGGTTGTAAACGTACGACTAAGAACTAATGTTGAAATTTACTGAGAAATGATCAACTAAAACAAACAGCTGGTTAGTCCACAGGCTTCTCTTCACAACGGACTGATTCCATTGATCTGACATGAGTTAGTAACATCTCGCTGATCAGCTGATCGTCACAGAGCTGACGCCACGACACCGATGAACGTGAAGGCAAATATCAGATGATACGTGATCGATAAGATGCAAATCAACTTAGAAGCAGTGACCTATAAACTGCTGCTGCTTTTTAGGAGGTTTTACATCCTCAGCTCATCTGAACATTTAAATCCACACGTTTCTCCATAAAACACGATGGTGCAGGATGAATAAAGTGTAGATGAGTGTGATCATGAACGTATGAACCAGCCGGTGACTGTTCAGGCTGCAGCAGATTCTCCTCCTGTTGTTGGTGTAAGTTTCTGCAGCTCGAGAGTTCAGGCTCATTCACATGATCATATCAGATACTTTAAATAATCTGCATGTGCTGTTTATACAAGCTCCCCCCGTTTACATGTCGGGTCTACGGTTTATATTTTATTTTATTTTACTCAGTTATACATTGGTGTAAAATAGTGTTCCTGATCCTTCCTGATTTATCACATCACATGTTTGGGCCTGTGTGAAAAAAGGTTCTTACCTTAACAACATTAGGACACTTGTTCTTCTTCATGGTTCCTAATAAACCAGTTCAGACCTTGTAGACCATGTTATTAGACCCTGATTAGACTTGACAATGTTTTATTTCAATTCAATTCAGTTTTATTTATAAAGCGCCAATAACAACACAAATTGTCTCAAGACGCTTCACAGGAACCAGCCTGAAACCTCCAGAGCAGCCGCTGATCTTCTGTGATTATCTGAAAGCTTCTAAACCTCCCTGAGAGGAACGGGGACGTTTGGAAGCTGAGGAAGTTACCTGCTGTTCAGTGATACATGAAGCATGTTTCAGCGTCTTTGAGCTTGTGTCTTGCTCTGTTGGCACCAGTCAGACTGGTCCTGGACTGCTGCCCCCTGCTGGTACCGAGCTGCAGAGCTTATGTAGCAGCTGTTTATTAACTTATTTATTTCACATCATGTCCAGACTGTCTGAAGTGGAGCTGAACTAGTTTTTCTAAATTCCCGGTGCCTCCAGAGTTTGTTGTTGTTGTGAATGTTTACTGGTGTGATGGTACGAGCAGACATGACTTACGTCTGTGTTTCCGTCTGTCTTTCAGGGATCGTTCTCGCTGACATCATTGAGAAGTACTTTGTGTCGCCCACGCTGTTCAGAGTGATACGATTGGCTCGTATCGGACGCATTCTCCGTCTCATCAGAGGCGCCAAGGGCATCCGGACGTTACTGTTTGCCCTCATGATGTCGCTTCCTGCCCTCTTCAACATCGGACTCCTCCTCTTCCTCGTCATGTTCATCTACGCCATCTTCGGCATGGCCAACTTCGCCTACGTGAAGCGGCAGGCGGGGATCGACGACATGTTCAACTTTGAGACATTTGGAAACAGTATGATCTGTCTGTTCCAGATCACCACCTCCGCCGGGTGGGACAGTCTGCTCAGCCCCATCCTCAACAACTCGCCCGAGGAGTGCAACCCCAACATCCCCCACACCGGCACCACCGTCAGGGGCAACTGTGGGAACCCGTCCGTGGGCATCACCTTCTTCGTCACCTACATCATCATCTCCTTCCTCATCGTGGTGAACATGTACATCGCCATCATCCTGGAGAACTTCAGCGTGGCCACCGAGGAGAGCACGGAGCCGCTGAGCGAGGACGACTTCGAGATGTTCTACGAGGTCTGGGAGAAGTTCGACCCCGAGGCCACGCAGTTCATCGAGTACGCCAAGCTGTCCGACTTCGCCGACTCGCTGTCGGAGCCGCTGCGCATCGCCAAGCCCAACAAGATCAAACTCATCTCCATGGACCTGCCCATGGTCAGCGGGGATAAGATCCACTGCCTGGACATCCTCTTCGCCTTCACCAAACGCGTCCTGGGGGAGTCGGGGGAGATGGACGCCCTCAAGCAGCAGATGGAGGAGAAGTTCATGATGGCCAACCCGTCCAAGATTTCCTACGAGCCCATCACCACGACTCTGAGGCGCAAACAGGAAGAAGTGTCGGCCACCGTCATCCAGAGGTGTTACCGGAGACACCTGGTGAGGCGGCAGCTGAAGGCCGCCTCCTACCTGTACCGGCAGATCACCACGCCGCGGCACGCCGGCGGGGAGGACGGCGAGGAGGGCGAGGGGATGTCTGAGGAGAACGCGCCGGAGAAAGAAGGCCTGATCGCCACCATGATGCGGGAGAACTACGGCTCCAGCCTGTTGGCGATGGAGCGCTCCGAGACCATTTCCTCCACCTCGTCTCCGCCGTCCTACGACAGCGTGACGCGAGCCACGTCCGACATCTTTCACCCGCTCGCCGCCAACGCGGACACGGTCGCCGACACTGCAGAGAGCGTAGACAGCGAACAGTCGCCCTCCGCGCTCGCCCCCGACACACAGCAGGAAACAGCTCCATAACGCAAAAGCAAAAAAAATGTAACACACGAGGATTTTCTCATTGTGGGTTCAGCCTGTTTGTTCTTTTGTTCACTGAATGTACGTAGCTGAGCTGAGCAACGCCAAGGCAGCGGCAGGAGGAAGAGGCGAGTAGGAACAAACAAAGTGGGATATTTACTACCTTTAACCTTATTTCCTGTTCCCGCGGCGACTCCCAGACTTGACTGGGCGGAGTTTCTTAAAGGGAAACGGAAAAACTGGAGGGAGAAACCTCCGTCCGTCAAGGAAACTGCCTTTCTGACAGAAAGAAGAAGCGAACGTTTGGAACAATGACGCTCGGAGGCGACAGAGCAACTATATCACAGATGTATCCATCATTTATAGGCCTGGGGGGGGATTCGTGCCCCCCCCACAGTTTGATCAATATTCTCAGAGTTTGCTTGGGATCCGGGTGGTGTTTCTCAACGGGCGACAGGAGAGAGATTTAAAAAGATGTTTTCGTAGTTAAAGTATAACGTTGTTGATGTTACCAGTCTTTTAATAGCGGAACAATTATTACCATTTTTTATATTTTTTAGAGTAAGTTGAAGAAAAAACATAAGCAGTGTCTCTTATTTGACCTTGGAGCGGCACTAACGAAGAAGAAGTGTCCGGACTAACGCGCTATGAAAGACGAGAGAAGAAGGAAAACAAACACAAAAACATTAGGAAACCAGAAAAGCAACTTCATCCATTTTTCTTTCTTTGTTTTGTTTTTTTTTTGCCAGTTTTGCACTTTTGAGTTTACATGTGCCGTCACTTTACCGAGTCCGGGCAAAGGTGCACAGAGCAAGAGTCTGGGAAGAGTTCATTTATTGGACAAAACCAAAAACTAGTACGAGTGCAACATTTTCCTCGTGATCCCGAACTCTTCTGGCACCAGTTTTGCTTCGGCTGCGAACGTTCCCGCGGCCGTCGGTTCATTCGTTCGTCTCAAAGTCCAGACTGAAAGTAGAAAACACTTTGATGCGACGGCGCTGTGGCCGTGATGCATGAGGGAAACATGAGGCTGATAGAGTCTGGTGCAAACAATACGATCAAACTGACGTAACTGAGCAGACGTTTCATTACAGCTGAGATTCATTAGACTCTATCAGAGACGTTAACAGAAGATCCACACAGCTGATTAGAGACGTACGTTAGTGATGTCTGGATGAATTATCCGCTGTAATTAACCATCTGTCCGGTCTGAGTCCGGTCTGAGATTTTAAACCTGATCCTCGAAGCTTAACGTGCTTCAGGTGCTTCGAGGTGTTGATCCAGACCAGCTCAGAACGTCAGCGTCAGGATTTCACCCGTTTAGTTGAAAGATTCAGTGTCCTGGAAAAAATCTAGACTAAACTGATCCTCTGCACAGAGACTGGAGGAAATGTTCCTGACGTTCTTCTTTCCTGTTAAAGAACTTTAGGATTTAGCTGATTTAACTTGTTGTAAAAGGCTCAGTCAGTCACTAATGTGGTAATTTCTAACGGGTAAATAATGCATGAACATGAACATGAACATGAACATGAACATCAGCCGACTACAGGAAACTCTTCAGCTCAGAGTTGTTCGTTGTGCAGCTTTTTCCAGGACACTAGAAGCTTCTTCACTTCAGCTCAGTGACCATTTGAAATGTTTCGAATACAGATTTCACATTCAGCACATTTAAGAAAAGCCTTGGAATTGAAAAACACGGCTTCATATATTTATTTATTTATTTATTTATTGGTTGACTCCTGGTTCTTTTTTAGTTTTTTTGCACGTTGTTGGCTGTGGAGGCCGGTGGAGGCTCTTTATCTATTTTGCACAGAGAAATGAAGACAGACAAAAAAAAAGAAACGCGTCGAGCAATAACGGTTTGCTGATACCTTTTAAGTGATTCTTAGGTAACGCTTGACTTTACCGAAGCTTCTTCTCACTGTTCTGTGGAAAGGCCACGAAGCCGCACTCTGAGCATCGTCCCGATGCAGCACTGACCGTGGGTTCGTGTGGATTTCCAGGCAGATTCGCTGACACGAAGCCGATGCCTCTTGGTTTTTATTCAGTGTCAAAGTGTGCGTGTACAGCATTCGCTTCGATCTCAATATTTTGAAACCTCTCTCTCTCCGTGTCTCTGTCGTCGTGGTCACCCGAGGGAACTTTACGAAAAAAGACAAAAAAATCCCCAAAAAAAAAACGCTTTACTAGAAAAAAAAAAGGTTTTACTGGCACCGTCTGGACCCTATTTCTACTAGAATCTATTGAGAATAGATAACATACAAATAGGAACATACTTAAGACACTGCTGACTCTGCTGAGGCGTATTTCAGGTTGCAGTTGTGCTTGAAGGGCTGTTTTCAGTAGCAATAGACCCAGAGTGTGCCTGCTACACATGAACCCTGCTCCAAGCCATGCTCCCCTCTGATTGGTTGGTTGGTTGGTTGGTTGGTTGGTTGGTTGGTTGGTTGATTGATTGATTGGTTGATTGATTGATTGGTTGATTGATTGATTGATTGATTGATTGATTGAAGGACAGATTGACTGATTATTTCATTGGTTTAACGTTGGCCGGTCGGTTGATGAACTGATTCTTATGCTTCAGTCTCCAGCAGCGTCGCCAGATGGGAAACGACAAGTTATGGTATTTGGAGTCAAAATACGACAACGCTTCAAAATAAACTTTAAATGAACTTTAAATAAACTTTAAATGATCTTTATATGAACTTTAAATGAACAAACATCACCGTTGGTGTCGGCTAATGTCCGTTTACTGAAGGTCTCAAATTATTATTGATGGTACAGAGGACGACGTTATCGTACAAATACAATAATTATTGTCCGTCTGGTGACCTGCCCCCCCCCCCCCCACCCCCCCCCCCCACGCTGTGACTCCTCCTCCTCATATTCATTGGAACAAACAGCACAGACATGAGCAGCTCAGAGTGATTCAGGAAGTTATGGATGTTTCATCATTAGTGGAGGAAGAATTCAGCATGAATTCCTAAATGTTAGTTTTTATTGTTGGAACATCTTTCTTCTCTGATTCAGCTTCAAATTGTGCGTATTTCAAACATCATGGACGTATTAGAAGGACTGAACCCGCTGAGCTTTATTCTTTCTGTGTCAGACCAGGCCAGACGCTCGTCTCTGATTGGCTGCTCAGCTTAAGACTCTTCTGCTTTTTCAAATCAGATCTACGATGATCTTCAACAGCAGCTGGAGGCAAAGACCCACTGGACCATTAAAACGAGCCCTGACAGGCCAGACTGATGGGGGGGGGGGTTAGGGTTAGGGGTTAGGATTAGGGTTGGGGGGTTAGGGTGTTTGGGGTTTGGGTTAAGTCTCTGGCTCTGACCACATGTTCCAGCGCCTGATGCAGATAAAATCAGCAAATATTTCTTCAACCATTAAATCATCCAGAGTGAAGGTTCAGACCTGGGGGGTCAAACTCAACTCAGACAACAGAACAATCAAATATAAGTTCAGAAAACTTCTCACTTTCTCCGTTTGTTTTAGTGCAAAGAAGAACAAGTAAATTAGGAGAATTCATTCATTCTACATTTAAAACGTGATATAATAAGAAAAACAAGTGATTTAAGACGTAACACCTTGTTTTTTATCCCACGTATCATGAAATTTCCTTGTCACAGAATTTGACTAGAACATGTAATGAATTTCAGAGGAATATTATAATAAATGTAAAGATAAAGACATTCTGGATATATATTTATATACAGATTTTATATATAAAAACATGCTGGACAGTCTGGTTCTGGTTCTGGTCTCAGCGTCGTGTTCTGTTCACTTCTCTGACTAAAAACAGCAGAAAACAGGAAAACACCTTATTTTCACGTCTTTGATTCATTTCGAGTCATTTTGAAGTTGGACCCTCCAGCGGCTGCTTCCTGTCCAGGTACAAGAACCCAAACACCATCATCAGGACCTGAGCTCTGTCCCTGAGCCTCATCCTGTTTAACCTGCACCAGCTGGGGGGGCCTCTGGGAACTGGTCTGACGGGTTTTGGGTTTGGTTCCAGGAACAACTGTTAGAAGGTTAAAACTCTTATTTGTGAAGGACCATGTGGTGCTATGGAGGGGGGGGTGGGGTCCACAGTAAGAGGTTTAGGGGTGTTTGGGGGGTTTAAACACAGACTCTGAGCCTGAGAATCTTCTGCTCCGTCCTTCCTGCCTTCGTCCCTGTTCCTAAACCAAAAGCTGCTTCGTCATGTTCGTGGAAACAAAACTACACATCCAGGAAATGCACAGAAAACAAGTGGGTTCATTCATCCTTGTTCTTACTATTGGTACTATTAACTGTGTGATAAATGCAATACAACAGTTGTGTGAAGCGGCGCTGAGTGACGCTGTGTCTCATCGACAGTACGAGGACATTAATACCGATGATGTTTTGGGTTTTTTCCGGTTTCTCCGGTCATTCATCCTCTCACTGCTTAAACCACCGTCGCCCCGTTTACACCGGTTTCACGCGTTTCCAGCGTCATATCAGTCCCACAGAAACCTCCCACCCCCACAAAGTTTCCTTCTCCAGGAGCCTCGAGAAACGAGGACGAGGACGAGGACGAGCTCAGAACTAAAGTCGCTCAGATGGAGATGAGAGGTTTCTTCTGTTGTGGTTTTATTTGCTGGGAAACGCTGCTGGAGGAGGAGGAACCTTGTATCTGACGGTTTAACTGACACATCCTCTCAGACCGTGGATGAGGATCTCGTTGGGGGGGTCAGACCTGAGTTAGAAGGTTCCTCTCAGACCGTGGATGAGGATCTCGTTGGGGGGGCAGACTGAGTTAGAAGGTTCCTCTCAGACGTGGATGAGGATCTCGTTGGGGGGGTCAGACCTGAGTTAGAAGGTTCCTCTCAGACCGTGGATGAGGATCTCGTTGGGGTCAGACCTGAGTTAGAAGGTTCCTCTCAGACCGTGGATGAGGATCTCGTTGGGGGGGTCAGACCTGAGTTAGAAGGTTCCTCTCAGACCGTGATGAGGATCTCGTTGGGGGGTCAGACCTGAGTTACAAGGTTCCTCTCAGACCGTGGATGAGGATCTCGTTGGGGGGTCAGACCTGAGTTAGAAGGTTCCTCTCAGACCGTGGATGAGGATCTTGTTGGGGGGTCAGACCTGAGTTACAAGGTTCCTCTCAGACCGTGGATGAGGATCTCGTTGGGGGGTCAGACCTGAGTTAGAAGGTTCCTCTCAGACCGTGGATGAGGATCTCGTTGGGGGGTCAGACCTGAGTTAGAAGGTTCCTCTCAGACCGTGGATGAGGATCTCGTTGGGGGGGTCAGACCTGAGTTAGAAGGTTCCTCTCAGACCGTGGATGAGGATCTCGTTGGGGGGGTCAGACCTGAGTTAGAAGGTTCCTCTCAGACCGTGGATGAGGATCTCGTTGGGGGGGTCAGACCTGAGTTAGAAGGTTCCTCTCAGACCGTGGATGAGGATCTCGTTGGGGGGGTCAGACCTGAGTTAGAAGGTTCCTCTCAGACCGTGGATGAGGATCTCGTTGGGGGGGTCAGACCTGAGTTAGAAGGTTCCTCTCAGACCGTGGATGAGGATCTCGTTGGGGGGGTCAGACCTGAGTTAGAAGGTTCCTCTCAGACCGTGGATGAGGATCTCGTTGGGGGGGTCAGACCTGAGTTAGAAGGTTCCTCTCAGACCGTGGATGAGGATCTCGTTGGGGGGGTCAGACCTGAGTTAGAAGGTTCCTCTCAGACCGTGGATGAGGATCTCGTTGGGGGGGTCAGACCTGAGTTACAAGGTTCCTCTCAGACCGTGGATGAGGATCTCGTTGGGGGGGTCAGACCTGAGTTAGAAGGTTCCTCTCAGACCGTGGATGAGGATCTCGTTGGGGGGGTCAGACCTGAGTTAGAAGGTTCCTCTCAGACCGTGGATGAGGATCTCGTTGGGGGGGTCAGACCTGAGTTAGAAGGTTCCTCTCAGACCGTGGATGAGGATCTCGTTGGGGGGTCAGACCTGAGTTAGAAGGTTCCTCTGGAGGCTCTTTGGAACTGAGGATCTCGTTAAAGGGGGGGTCAGACCTGAGTTAGAAGGTTCCTCTCAGACCGTGGATGAGGATCTTGTTGGGGGGTCAGACCTGAGTTACAAGGTTCCTCTCAGGCCGTGGATGAGGATCTCGTTGGGGGGGTCAGACCTGAGTTACAAGGTTCCTCTCAGGCCGTGGATGAGGATCTCGTTGGGGGGGTCAGACCTGAGTTACAAGGTTCCTCTCAGACCGTGGATGAGGATCTCGTTGGGGGGTCAGACCTGAGTTAGAAGGTTCCTCTCAGACCGTGGATGAGGATCTCGTTGGGGGGGTCAGACCTGAGTTACAAGGTTCCTCTCAGACCGTGGATGAGGATCTCGTTGGGGGGGTCAGACCTGAGTTAGAAGGTTCCTCTCAGACCGTGGATGAGGATCTCGTTGGGGGGGTCAGACCTGAGTTAGAAGGTTCCTCTCAGACCGTGGATGAGGATCTTGTTGGGGGGGTCAGACCTGAGTTAGAAGGTTCCTCTCAGACCGTGGATGAGGATCTCGTTGGGGGGGTCAGGCCTGAGTTAGAAGGTTCCTCTCAGACCGTGGATGAGGATCTCGTTGGGGGGGTCAGACCTGAGTTAGAAGGTTCCTCTCAGACCGTGGATGAGGATCTTGTTGGGGGGTCAGACCTGAGTTACAAGGTTCCTCTCAGACCGTGGATGAGGATCTCGTTGGGGGGGTCAGACCTGAGTTACAAGGTTCCTCTGAGCTCAGTGAAACGTGGTGTAAAGGAGGCGAAGTCGTGCCTCAGTGACCCCACCCTGGTGTTTTAGAGACAATAATAATAACTACAACTATATTATGAATATATATAAATATATATATATATAATTTTTAGTACTTTGAGTTGAAATACTTTTTAGTATTTTGCAAATACATGTCTCTGTATATAAAACAAAAAGCCTCCTGTAATAAACGAGAAAAAAATTTAATAATGAATCTGTTGTGATGGTTTTATTTCATTTGTTCTCTGGTGTGTGTGTGTGTGTGTGTGTGTGTGTGTGTGTGTGTGTGTGTGTGTGTGTGTGTGTGTGTTGTTGTATCAGACCTGAATTCTAGTTTTAACTTGGAGTGATATTTGTTTTAGTTTAAACATAATCTACAATGATTCATAAGCAAATATTCTGCAGAGTTAACAGACGTAATAAGCAGCTATTTAAAAATAATAATAATAATAAATGAAGTGAGAACCAGCTCACAGACTTCCAGTTCTTCCTATTTCACCTGGCAACAACAAATACTATTTTCTGATTGGCTGATTGGCTGATTAACCAGCGCAGTCTGCCTGATGCTAATGTCCTGGTTTGTTCCTGTTCTGCTGCATCTGCTCATCATTGATGAACCAATGAACTGTGAATTCTACCAGTGAACTCTAGGAAGGAAGGAAGGAAGGAGGGAAGGAAGGAAGGAAGCGTCCAGTGTTTCCTGCACATGAAAACACCAAAGCTGCTGGTTTAGTTTTATTTATTTATTTCTGTAAAATGTTCAGGATCCTCCTGTTTTCATCCCAATAACTTTTCTCCAGCTTAAAGCAGCGTCTCAGTGAAAGTGGATCAACAGCGTTTAGAGGGTTTGAGTCTGAACAATGTTCACGTCTCTGTGTCAACATTCAGGGACAGAACGTGTTCACGAACTAAAAGACTGAAAAGCTCCAGAGACGCAGAACATATTTGTTTTCCCTTTTAGAGTGACGGTGGACGTGGACGTGGACGTGGACGTGGACATAGACGGTGGACGTGGATGTGGACGTGGACGTGGACGTGGACATAGACATAGACGGTGGAAGTGGACGTGGACATAGACATAGACGGTGGAAGTGGACGAGGTGGACATAGACGGTGGACATGGACGTGGACGTGGTCCAGTTCCATGATCTGGAGGCATGCTTGTATGAGTGTCATTCCATGCTCTGAGCGCTACTTTCTGCTTCTCTTTTGCTCGTCAGCGTCACAGTGACTCCAGCAGGAACTGTGTGTTTGCTGAGGCAGCAGGAAGGAGTCTGGGATGTGTTTGGCTTCTTTGTGTTGGGCTTTAGTCATGACACACACACACAGACACACACAGACACACACAGTGTGACAGCAGCGGGGGTTTATGTCGTTGCTCTTTCAGTTCAACACTGGATGGAAATGTCCTTTAAACTCCACCGCTCTGATCCAGTGTCCCCTGGGAGACATTTATACCGTGTGTGTGTGTGTGTGTGTGTGTGTGTGTGTGTGTGTGTGTGTGTGTGTGTGTGTGTGTGTGTGCTCTGTTGCCATGGCAGCAGTGTGTTGTGAGGTCCCATGTCGATAGATGGGACGTGTTCCCTCCGTGGCCTCGGCCCCCAGAGGCAGATAAAATGGTTTTGGTTTATTCATGTGATGAATAAAATCTGATCTCACTGTAAAATTAAAAGATATATTTATATATATATTAAATAACAGTCACACACAGGTAGTGACATAACAAACCAGCAGTTACAGCTGTAGTTGTGTTGTTTCCACAGTTGTCGGGTCGTATTTAGGATTCGTTAGCAAAGAGCTTTTTAAGAAGCTGTTCTTCAAATATTAAATGAAATAAAACAGTGAATATTTCTGTCAGTCTGTAATTAATTATGAATCATTTCTACTGTGACATTGTTTATTTATTTATTTAAAGAGTCGAGGCTGATTTAATGGTCAAAGTAATGACACATAGTTTATAAGTTCTATAATGTGCAGAATATATTTTGAAGCCAGACTGTGAGAAAATATGAGCACTAGCTTAAATGTATTTATGAATGTTGTACATAAAACAACAGTAATTTAAATTAACTGTTGGTATTTTTGAAGGATGTTTTTTATCTCACATTACTGTTGAACTTGTTAACCTTTATAACTTGTTGACCTTTGCCCTGTGACGTGTGGAAAAACAAACTGATCTGTGTTAAATATGAGTCTGTGTTAATTATTAAATTATTTACCGTATTTTCCGCATTATAAAAGGCGCACTGTCAGATTTTGAGAAACTTGGTGGTTTTTAGGTGCGCCTTATAGTGCGGGAATACGGTAGTTTATCGGTTAGGAGAGGAAGCGCAGCGGAGAGAAAAAGCTCTTTGGCATCATCGCGGTGAATAAATGAAAGACTGCGGCCATCTCGCTTTATTCCCTCTAAACTCTGTTTAGTCTTTACTTGGCGCAGGTCTTGTTGCTTCCTCCACTTCCGCACCATTGATTCGTTAATGTTAAATTCCCGTGTTCTACTGCGTGACTGGTCGCCTTGAGTTTAGACTCTGCGTCGGAAGCGCGTCTCTTAATAGGAGCCATTTTGGGGCTTTAACATAAAAAAACAAATGGAAATAAAACGGCCCGCCCCGCGCAGTGTTATATCCCAGCATGCACCGCGCGCTTCTTCTTCTACGGGAAAATGAAGTCGGCGGCTGCTTAACGTAGTTGCGAGACCTGTTGTGTCTCAGTATTGGTCCATATATAAAGCGAACCGGATTATAAAGACGGATTCTAAAGCGAACCGGATTCTAAAGCCGGATTATAAAGCGCACTGTCAGCTTCTGAGACAGTTGGAGGTTTTTAGGTGCGCCTTATAGTGCGGAAACACGGTAACAGCGTCTTTATTTCAGCGTCTTCAGAAGATCAAAGCTGCTCTTGAATCTACTTCTGTCCGACTTTATTTGCATAAAGGAAAACAGATAAAAAAAAGCAGTTAAAGCCATTTCTCCATAGACGGAGGTGACAGTAGAGTTTACTGAGCATTCAAACATTCTTTTATTCATCTTAGTCACACGTTAAGTGTGATTATATTTTTGATTTAAATCCATCTGGACTTGATCCATAAAATCCTCAGACCAGAGTTTTTAAGTCGCTGAGTTTCCATCACAGTTTTTCTCTTTGTTGAACAGTGAATGAGCTGTAATGTTGGTAAAGTCTCGTCTTTACGTCATGTCCCATCATTCTGTTAAAGTCTCGTCACTTTGAGGAGGATGGATTCAGATGAACTGGTCACATGACGCCTGTGGAAACGTGTCGCACTTTACGATAAACTGATAAACTTTCAGTGTAAACGTGTGGTTTAGTGTTGAGGGGTCATTTTAACACCGTGTCCTGCATCCGCTCATTAAAACCTCCTGAGGAGACAAACCTCGTGTCAGATCATGTGTTAGGGTTGGTCCCTGTGAAGTGTGTATTTAAAAAAATGATATTTTAAACTCAGATAACGCTCCATTTTTACACTGTTGTTACCACTAAGGGACAAAAGTGTCCTCTTCAAAAACACCCTAAAAATTGCTACATTTTTTTTTTTACATTAATATTTTAGTCCACTCATAATAAAAACCACAAGTTTGATTCATTTCTGACCTTTAACCTTTTATATGTCAGCGTTTGTGACGGCAAACAAAATACAAATTAAATATTTTCAATAATCTAAACACAAAGTGTATTTTTCTTGGAGGGATTATTAAAGCCTTGGACACGTCAGTGATTAGTAGCAACATTTATTTAGATGGATTTATTTAATTTTATTTATTTATTTAAAACCTTTGCCATTGACCAGGAACACGGCTTTAGTCCAGAAATGTACAAGTAAAATAACATTCATTTTCTACCAAGTGTAGTTTTTGTCATGTCTGGTTTTGCTGCTGTTGTTTTTTAACGGATGATCACAGGTAAAGTCCAGGAGGTGAAGCTCATATCACAGCACAGAAATAAAGAGAGTCCAGCTCAATGAGACGAATGAGAGCGACACAGAGACAGAGACAGAAGGAGCATGAATGTCAAGCCTGCACTAATTGTTTCTATTTTAGAGACGGATTCAAGGAAGTCGGTGCAAAAGTGACCTAAAAACAAAGCAGAGCGGCTGCAGACAGCGCCCCCTTCAGGTAACAGCCACATGATCCAGGGTCTGTCCACATTAATCAGCTCTCACAGTCACATGAACCTGTTCTGTCTGCAGCAAAACCAACAACAACAGATCAAGAAACAGCTTCAGATTAAAGACGAGGAGAGAAGGGGAGCAGAGCTGTGAGTGGAGCTGTGACGCCTCCTGCAGGAGAACACAGGTACTGCACACGACCTCCATTCAGCATCTGGACACGAAGCATCGAGAAACGTTTCAGTCAAAGAGAAACTTTAAGGAATCTGAAAAAAAAATAAATGTGATCTTCGCTAGTTGGTCGACTGGACTGTAGAGAGAGAACATGAACATCCTTAGGTCGCTGGTTCAAATCCGGCTCGAAGGAGGAGGTTTGTTTTGGAGAATTTCCCATTGTGGGATGAATAAAGGCATATTTATTATTATTTATCTATTATTATTATTATTATCTATTGTTATTATTCATTTATTATTATTTATCTATTATTATTATTATTATTTATTATTATATTTATCTATTATACCAATTAATTATCTATTATTATTATTATCTATTACAATAAAAAAAACTGCCCCACAACATTGGTTTTATGTAAAAAAGCTAATTTTTCATGTTTTTTTTTAAATGTATTTTTCAAAATCAAAAACAACAGTGACTTTAAGTATCAAACTAGCATTTAAAGGGATTAAAAAAAACTCCAAATGATAATTTTTTTAGGAGATTTGTAAAGTGCTGAAGTGGTTTAAGAGAAAAAAAATCAGAAAAAAATATAAATCACTGAAGTTTTATAGCAGTTCATGAGAGGGTAGTAACTACACAAAAACTAATGACATCAAGTCAGTATTTTACATATTGGTCGTATCCGAGACTGAATTGAAAAAAAAAGCCTCAGCCTCTAACATCAGTTTTTATGGAACTTTTTTCTTTTTTTCTATAAAAACAACAGTGACTTTAGAAATCTAAAATGCATCTAAAGGGTTAAAACTTTTCATGGTAGTTTTGTAAAGTGATGAAGTGGTTTAAGAGATTTATGCAGAAACAAAAACACATTAATCATTTTTCTGTGTGTAAAGTCACAGGAGGCTGTAAATTAAACCTGAGCCTGAGGTTCATTACAATTATTAATGTTAATCAATGTCCTATAAACTTTGTGCAGCAGCGAAGCCGACGTCAGAATAAAAACGCTAGAAACAGGAGACGTACAGCAAATCATCTCAGTTTATTTTCCTGCACGTTTAAAAGCAAATAAAACTACGAGCCTGAAACCTGAACGTGAGCTCAGCGTCGGATGTGGGAGTGGTGTCAGAATCAGGAGCTGTGAGGGACTCCAGGTCTGCACAGTGAGTCAGTAGCGCCCCCCAGTGGTAAAAGTAAACACATACAGTATACACCCCCCCCCCCCCCCCCACTCACAGCACCATCCCACCCATGTGAAGCCCACTTGAATAAATTAGCTGGGTAATTTTGCCAGAATCCATTAGCCGGTATTTACACCAGTGCATCAGCCAGTTTGACAGTTTACAGTCTAGAGACCAAAAAACACACAACACAACAAAATCACTAGTTTTCTGATTTCCAACAAGCTGCTTGAGGAGAGAAGCCAGAATGAAACAGGAAACCAGGCACATGTGGAGGGAGGAAACCTCCCCCTCGTCCCCCATCGTCCTCACTTCACTTCAGCCACAGAGTTAATGCTTTTATTTCTGTCATTTCCCCCAAAACATTCAACAAGCTCAAAAATAAGAAAAGAAATCCAAAGACGAGGACGGCACTGAGCTCTCACAGGGTCGTAAAAAACAAAAAACTCTGAGCAACATCTGTGGAGGGAAGAGAGCGAAGGCAAGAAAACAGCTGGTAAAAAAAAAGAAGAAGAAATCTCTGAAATCAAAAATGACAGAATCTACAAAAAACGAACAAAAAAACTGCATTTGTTACGGTGGCTCCGGCGGAGCAGGGCTCAGACTAACCAGTAACCAAACAACCAGAGACAGAAGAAGGTGAAAGAGTCAAAGATGATTTGTTTCTGATTCGTTTGCTGTAAATCAAAGTTTGTTTCAGCCTGAACCAGACGATCAGCGGCGTCTCGTTACGACGAGTCAGCGACGGCTGGAAAACACCCGACATCATCTGCCTCCGGGTCCTCGCTCACGTGACGCCGCCATTAAAGGTGTGTGTGTGTGTGTGTGTGTGTGTGTGTGTGTGTGTGTGTGTGTGTGGAGCATCCATCGCTGTGATTGGCACTGGTTAAAGTTTCTCAGCTGAAGGGGCTCTGGGTGGAACTCACAGCCCTCATACTCCTCCATCCTCTCCATCCTCTGCACCTCCTCCTCCTCCTCCTCCTCCTCCTCCTCCTCCACCGACAGGCTGTTTAAGTCTCGTCTCCGTCCTGTCCGGTTCCCGTCACTCGTCTGAACCGGCCGAGCGTTTCTGGTGCCTTTTGTGAGGAACTTTTGGAGAGTTTTTCTCTGGAAACAGAGGAAACTCAGTGAGACGAGTTCAGCTTTATTCTCTCAGACTGAATGAAATCACATTCAAACCCCGTCAGTAGGGACGGGTCTGTATATAATAATAATAATAATGATAATGAACCAGTGCCGTGGGGACACAGACAGATGTGGACATGGACACCATGTGAGAACAGTGACAAACAAACAGGGGACATGAAGTGGACCTCACCTCTACGACTCTGCACTGAAGACGCAGGGAAACAGGAAGGAAGGAAGGAAGGAAGAAGAAAGAGAGTGAGTGGTCGAGCTTAAAGAGGTTAAAGGTCATTGTGGAGCAGGTGCAGCAGGAAGAGACCAGAGACACCTGGACATCGGACAGAGACAGGGACATGTTGACGTGCTACGTACTGAATTGGTTCAGCGTTTCCTGGGGGATCCAGCTCATGTCCACGTCGTTGTGGCTGGAAGTTCCCATCTCCACCTTTGGAGCCGGACGTCTCCTCTGTTAACACAGCGACAGGAAAAAGTCTGAGGTGGGAGTAAAACCTCATCCCCTCCTCAGGGAACTCAGAACAAGCTGGAAACCCAAGACCAGCCACTATTAACCAGAACTGATCGTTTAGTTTCAGACTGGTCCGGCTTTAGGAGCCAACACCTCAATGACGTAAAGCTGCTTCAAAATCACAGAAAACATTCAACTGTCAAATTTACTAAATGGAAAATAGAATAATGTCACAATATGAAAACACACAAAACAAATATAAAGATGAACTAAGGACGGAGCTTTTCCCTTTAACGCTTAATCAACAGAGTTTTCATGGACAAACATCAAACCACTGAGACGTAGTAACAAATATTTAACTTCAGCCGAGGTCTCACTCATTGTATTTAAAACTATTCAGTCACTTCTTCAAGCCTTCACCATAACAATCACATTTCATGCAAAATATATGAAATAAATCACTGATTTAAGACACCAGACGTCTCCTTCATGACATAAACCAGAGGATTAGATATAAATATGAGGATAAGACTCAGTCAGTACAGTAATAATGATCGTACCTTCCTGGACTCCAGCAGCTGGTGAAGCCCAACGATGACGAGGAGCCCGAGACCAGAGAGGAAGACGTACATGAAGATCCTAGAAGACACGAAGGAAAACGACATCGTTCAGCACATTTACCTGCACAGACCCACTTTCTGAATGTCTCCTTGTCCCAGTTAAACGACCTCCTCCTCCACTAGGTGGCGCTATGTGTCTTTCCAGTGAGTTAACCCTCTGGATGTTTTTGACGACTTTTGGTTTAACTTTTATATTTCATCTTAAAAACAGTTTTCATTTCCTTGTTTGGTTCATTCTTTTTGTTTTGGTCTTTCAAGCATTTGATGCATTTTGCTTTTCACCGTTTGTTCCGTGCACCAGATCCACACCAACATGACGGTGATATTAGGAAAAAGTGCGTTAGATTATTTCTAATAAGTCTAGTTTTACTGGGCCTCTCAACACAATTTAAAAACCGATCTATAGTTTGAAGTTCACACTTTCTACAAACGTTGAAACAGAGATTCAGTGAAACTGTGTCTCGCTGCTACATCATCTTAAATCAGTCATGTGATTCGGACTCCAGAGGGTTAATATGGCCGCCTTACAGGTGACCAATTATATCACACAATAAACACCTGGAATCCTTCAGACCAGCATTTCAAACAACAACCAGATGGATAATAGTTCAGCTCTTTAATCTCAGCTTCTGTGCATGTGGCCACGCGTTGTCTAGTTTAACTCTAATTAAGGCGCATACATGCCACGGAAATCAATTTCCAGGTTGGATAAGGGGAACTCTGATATTAGTCGCAGCAACATGTTTAAATGCACTAAAAGTGCCCAATAATTCAGGCTTTCACATGCATGTAAGCTGTGAATGAGAGAGGGAGGAGAACGGATGCGACAGTATGAAAATGAAAAGATGACGCTCACGTTTCTCCGTCAAGTCCGTCCTCTCTTTCCGTGACGGTGACTGTCTGGTTGAACACGGCGTCCTGGAAAATGTTTCCCTGCAGACGAGACGGGAACAAGACAGTTCAGAGAGGAGAGTCAACCCCACCATCCTGATCCAGAACTAGAACTAAGAGCTAAAGCTGGTCCTGCTTACGTTGCTGTCCTTGTAGTTGAGGTTGATGACCAGACCGAACGGCCGGCCGCCCATCGGCTCCGCGGGGATGAAGGAGTACTCGAAGGTGGCCTGTCTGCTGGGAGGAACCACGATGCCGAGCTGGAGGGCGGTGAAGTTCTGGATATAGAACTGATAATCCTGAAAGGGACGAGCAGCAGCAAGTCAGAGACGAGCAGAAACCAGCTCATTCATTCATTTGTGGATCTTTATTTCTTATTTTTTACCTGTGGGTAACGGAAGGAAGCATCCAGAGACTCCACGATAAAGTTCTCTGAGCCCTTGTTGGTGAAGCCGAGCAGGAACTTGACGATGTTGTTGGCTGGAAAGTCTGAGGGGAAAGGAGGACGTGGATCACACAGTTAGTCTGAAAGCCAGGAATGAACATAAATGGATAAAAACAGGGCAGATAACAGCCGGTCACCTTCTCCTTTGACGAACAGGATGGTGGTGTCAGCGTTGGGCGACGCCTTCACTTCTCCAACCAGCGCTTCTTCTTCTTCATCTTCTTTTTCTTCCGTCTGAACAAACAGGTTGAGTTTATGTGAGTAACAAAAACTCATCAAACTTTAGTGGTTCGGTTTCATTCTTTTCAGCTCAACCTCACGACTTTTTTTCATTCTGACAAACTGTGAATTATTTACAATGAGTCTAGTTTTACTTGTCCTGTCAACACAATTTAAAAACCTACAGTTTGAAGTCAGAACTTTCTACAGAAGCTGAAACTTTCTGCTCCGTCGTCTTTAAACTGGTCGAGTGATTTAGACGCAACGTTGACTCCAGAGGATTTGAAGACACGTTTTTTAAACCATCTTGAGACAATCTGGATTGTTAGTGATGCTATATATACACACACACACACACACATAAATAAAACTGAACTGTAAATGATAGAATCTCTACGGTTGCAGCAGAAACCCTGAAAGTTGAGTAAATGTCATCAGATCTGCCAAAACAACTGATCATTTAAATTCCTTCTAAAAGGAACTAATTAAATGAATTATCACTAAGCAGAGGCTCAGTCTGATAAAGTGTCTGATTACTCTGTGATATTTCACTCTGACGTAATCAAGCAGCATCTCACCAGTTCTGCATTTTCATCATCTTCCACTTCGGCCTCATCGTCCTCGTCCTCAGCGGTCACATCGTCCACAGCGTCTTCGTCCACAGTCTCAGCCTCCTCGTCCTCCGTCAGATCCTGGGCGTTCACCTCCGGCCCTGAGAAATAATAAGAGGCTTTTTAATCATCCACAGCTGCAGAGTGTTGGACTGTAACCGCTTAGACCTTTACACTGGGGCAGGGTAACAACGAGAAGAAATAATGTCATGATAAACTTAGCACTGACACCTCATAGCAAGAAGGTTGTGGGTTCTAATCCATGGACTGGGGCCGTTCTATGTGGAGTTTGCATGTTCTCCCTGTGTCTACGTGGGTTCTCTCAGGTTCTCCAGCTTCCTCCTACCAACCATTATTTTCCTCATCAACTAGTGACCGATTATTTTTGCGATTAGTCGACTAATTGGATCAAACGTAAATTGAATCTTAAGTTGCACCAGCTTCCAGCTGCTCTTATCTGACCATTGTTAGCTTTAATGTGTGTGCAAACAAAAACAAAGACAATTAACATGATAGTAGATTCAACATTTAATGAACTTTGCAGCATTTCTGACATATTCAAATATAACAGTGCAAATTAAAATGATCTTTAGCTGGAAATGTTGAGGGCATTTTAAAATGGAAGTAGCTCAACTAGCTGAGTTAACGTTAGCAGGTAGCTGGGTAACAAGTTTACTGAGACAAATGTCCCTTTTCCTCACAAACTGCATCGACGTTCTTCCTTTTCAGAAGCTTGTGCCTTGAAACACAAGTTCTGCCTTGTAGATTTTGTAAAGCACATTCTTCTCTCTTATATTTTTGGTGAAATGCTTGCAAACTTAATTATTAAATTAGTCGTCGAAAAGCAAATGCTTTTAAACTAAATCTGCAACAAAGCATTTTCTTCGAGATCCGATGCCACAAAATACTGACGAGACAGTTTTTTCTCTGACAACGAACTCGTCCAATGAATTAATTGATTAAATTGCTTTACTGCCCAGGCCTCGTTCAAATTATGGTGAAAATGGAATAAAAAAGCAGAACTTGAAGCAAAATGTTTCATGAACTAGAAATTGGACGGAGGCCAAATGAAATAAAAAGCCTCGTTGTATTTGGCACCAGTGGTGTCTCTAATATCAGAGTGAATCGCAGGAATTCAGCCAGAACTTCAAGAGAAGTTCACACAAGAAAATAACACAAACGAATCATTAATCGTCTCGATACGGTTTTAAAAACTACACCATCGGAAAAACTTCGGACTCGTCCCAAATGAACTGTTGCTTAGGGACAACGAGCCAGTACATGAATCCACAGACAGAACTTAAGCAACAATCTGGAAATGCTGCCATGTTAAACAGGCACAGGACACAATGATCATTTCATGATCATCTAGAACAAAATAAATCTGTAATTGGTATTTACAGTGGATTCGTTGATTGGCTCCTGGTGATTGTAGTCACTGGTGATACTGACTATCTATCTACCTAAATACCTAAATACCTAAACACCTAAATACCTAAACACCATTTCTGTCTTGGTGATGTTTGCATGTATAAGGCTATTATAGATTTTTTTTAAAAATTAAATTATGTTTATAACTACGTTTGTCAAAGTTACAGCCAGCAAGATACGATCAGGTAAGAAATATAGATAGAAATATAGACAGAAATATAAGTAGACAGATCGTGTCCAGTTGCTTAATCACATATTAACAGATATGAAATATATTTAAGTTATTTAGTCAAATAAATAAATGTATATATATGATACTGTGAAAAAAATACACAGTAGTATGAGCAAATACTAGTTGAGAAAATAACTAAATAAGTTGATGAAATGTACTAAAAGACGTTTGTTAGCAGTAATAACAATAACTCCCTGTGTGAGCTAGGTGGGCTAACACAGCCAAGCTTCACTTCTATCAGTCTGAGGTGGTTACATCCACTCCTACATGTATGTTTTTCTATTTTCTAGACAGTGTTATAGTTTAACTTGTTGGTTTTTTCTAAACTCTTCGTGTCTAAGTGGCAGTGAGCCAGTGGACAAGCTTAGCTTCTCGGCTAACAGACAGTAAGGACACGTCAGTCTAAGCAGGAGGATAAACTGCTTTCACTTAACACAGCCAGCGCCAAATAAAACACGATACAACAAGATTATCCTTCATTTATCCCACAGTGAGATAAAGAAGATAGTTCCGAACTGCACACGAACATATACAAGTTTTTTAAATAAATGATCTCTTTTAGTTAGCACATGTCAAATGGATAACGGCCTAGTTAGCTCAGTGCTAACGCTACTAAATCACCGTTTCTTTCTTTAACGCTGTGAGCAGAGTGTTACTAACTTTACCTTTGATGAGGAGGGTCGCCGGGAAGGCTAATAGCAGGAGCAGCAGCAATTTGGGTAGAAATTTCATCATTTTCAAGTCGAAATCAGTGCGTTGTGATTCAGTGTCGGTCCGAAGGTAGCCGGGATAGGCTAACAGTGAGAGACACTTCCGGTACGATCAACGGGACGCATGCGCAATGGATACCTAGATACCGGCCACGGCCCGCGTTTCCCCTTCGGTTTGTGCGAGTTCTTACGGAGTTAAACTTGTTCCACTTCAGCCCAGAATTAATGAATAAATAAATAAATAAATAAATAAATAAATAAATAAATAAAAATAAAAAAAATAATAATAATAATAATAATAATAATAATGGACTACACTGAACAATCGCTGCTCTACAGAACCAAGAACAGAACCTTTTAGGTCTGGATAAAATAGATCAAGATTTTAGATTAAAATCGATTGAATAACAACTTATTAGTATTAGTATTATTCTTATGGGCAGGCACTATTCCAGATTATTGCTGGATATTTTATGTAATGAAACTTGTGAATGAAAGAACTTTTTTTTTCTGACAGCTCATTTCATTTTATTTGTCCCACATGTAACACACTGCAATAACAATATGGCAAAATAACAGAATCGATTGAGTGATATATAATTTCAAATAATATTTAGTATAATCTGTGACAACATAAAGACTAAACAGGAAAAAAATCTTTACAATGGTGAAGCAAGAAATGCTCAATGCAAGCAAACCCACACACGAAACAGATTCATAAAACAGCAGGTGCTTCTCCCAGAATCAAGCTAACACATGAAGAATTCAGTAAATAATATTCTATTGCATCTATTTCTTTTAATGAAATCAAACATAAAAAAAAAAAATGCTATTCAGCTCAAATGACAAATCACGGCTGAGTGAAGGTTTTTATTCAGTAAACGACCAGGATGCAATCACACGGCAAAGACAACCCCAAAAACATGACTTACTGATACAAACAAGTCAAAGAATAAGATATAGCTTCCAAAACATAGACGAGAGCCCGTGTATCAAAAGAGTCTGCGACGTACTCGCCCAGTCTGTTCAGGTTTCAGTGGAGATGACAGTTAAATTATCCAGACGGCACATGACAGGAAAACTTTCATGGTTTAAGATGAAATAAAAACACTAGAAACGTAAAGACACAGTGTGTTAGTTAAGTCCTTTGCAAACACAGTGGTTCGTGTTGCTGTTTAAAACTGAAGCGTCCCGTCTTTCTGCAGATTATAAAATATCAGAAACCTCAAAACTAAATCACACTCACCTGAACATGTATGAAAACTGAGGATTAAAATCTCAAAACTGTGCTTTAATTAACTTTTGCCTTTAATTGCGCCCCTCATATGTCTCCCCACCTTCCCTCCTTCCCTCCCTCCTTCCCTCCCTCCCTCCCTCCTTCCTTTGGTTGCATCAGTCTGGAGAAAACACTGACTTCATGCCCTGAAGACAGATCTAACTGCTTTTCTGTCGATCTTCTTTTTCTCCACATCCCATCACATAAAAGTCTGATATTCTACAGTTTGTTATTGTCAGAAAATCCCATGAAAATACCAAAAACTATCGATATGTTGGTGCATCTCTCAGTGTTTTCTGACTTCCTGTCTCTGTCTGAGGCCTTTCACTCTTTGCACATGAAGTGCACATCTCTAAAAATAAAAAGAGAGCTCACAATATTTCTGTGTAGAGCAGGAAGTAATGCATTTGTTAGGGACTTTCTCAATATTTAATGCAAAGTTGACACTGTTGCAGCAGGATGCTGCAAAAAAACTGCAGTATTTGTTGGTTAAGTTTTTATTTTTATGTGAATTGCTGGCAACAAAAAATAAGTGATGTCATCTGACCTGTTCTTTAAGCTTAATTAAGGCTGATTTCTATTATACTTTTACTGTTTTATAAATTTTTTTCCTACATTTTGTGAAATTTTTGAGATAAAAATATACAGTCCTTCCTTCGTTTACTTCACAGGCGACAAACTAGTTGAATCTATCACCCGCTCTCTTCATGCATCCTCCTCCTTCTTCTTCCTCCTCTAATCTGACATCTTATCGACAGCATCCTGGATCTATCCCTCCACCTCCTCTTTACCACGTCTCCTCTCCCTCAGCTCCTCCTCTACATAAGAAAATCCCCCTCACATCAGTTATTACCTGATATCAGCAGCTTGTGATGTTCAGTGCATTCCAGTTATTTCGGGACTAAGAATGAGTCAAAATCATCTGCCTTGTCCTTCAGTGAGTAACAGCTTAAACCTCCCAGAATGCCTTTCAGCAGCACCTGAGGAGGAAGAATGACTGCGCACGGATTTTAAAGGAGCTTAACATACACTGAACATAACAAAATGCAAAGAACATCACAAACTTCCACTTTTCTAACACCGAGGGCGGATTTTATTCTGTAAATGTGACCCCAGCCTGATCTCCTCCTTCCCTGATGCTTTAGTTGCAGCACTCCACGTAGTTTGCAGGCAGCATGCCGGACTTGCCGGTCCTCTGCACCGTGCCGTACATCCAGCCCTCGTCGATGGGCTGAGCGTTGATGATGACGTCGCCGTCCCTGAACGACACCTCGTCGTGGTCCTGGGCCGCGTAGTCGTACAGCGCCCGGTAAACGCGCTGTGGGGAGCAGAAAGGAGGCGTAAGGGTGAGGCTGACATCATGCATCAGTGCAGCATCTCTCTTAGGACCAAACGTCTGAAGGCCCAGCTCTTTGTGTTTGTGATGGAAGGACTCTGGGACGCTCAGATGTCTTACTGGACGGAGACAGAGCTAAGACATGACAGGCACTGAGAGAGTCTCTCCTAGCTTTTATCCAGCTTTTATCCATCTAATGTTCCACAAAGTAGAGTGTAAACTAGTATTATATAAAATGACCAAATAAAAGCGATATTTCTGGAAATGGGCAAAAAGTGTTTCCATTGTACTGTTGCGATAAACTTTTACATCAATACGTCTGAACAAGCACCTCATGAGAGTGTAAAAGTGTTTGAGAGATATTCGAGAGGTTTCCCAAAATGTAGGCGATTCCATTAGCAGTTTTTTCAGTCACCTCTTCCATGTTAGTGGGCGCGACTTGGGTCAAACTAAAACACTAAACACACGTCAGATAAATTCTTTTTTCAAGGAAAGCTTTAGATAGTTAATATAATGTTGATGCATGTTAATTTTTCTGATAAGTTTCATTTTAATTTGTTATTTGACGCAATAGAAGCAGGATATGACATCATGATCACTACGGGTTGCCATGCCAACCACTCCGTAAAGCCATCCCATAGAGCCATGAGAGAAAACACAAGGAAGTGTGGGCGGGGCATCGATATAGTCTTTCAGACCCTCGTGTATCGCGACTCTGGTTCCAAACTCTGATAAATTCTTTTTCAGAAAGCTTGATTCTAATACGTGATGATGTTAATTCAGATAAGTCATTTTGTTTGTTATTGAGCAAATTAACCAGATATACACATATCCTACATTAGATGCAACTTTCGTACAATTGCCATCCCATAGGAACGATAGAGAAAAACTTTCATCAAATGGCCACCCCCAGGGCCGCACGACACACACTGGACCACAACTCAAAGCAGATGGCAGCGAAGAGCCGGTTATTTCAGGATAATTCATTAAATGTCAACATTTCAATAATAAACTTCTCTGAAGTAAAACAAAGAGAAACATCTGGCGTCATTTAGAAGTTCCTGTGCTTTATGTTTCCTGACCGGCTGGTTTCAGATCAGACTGGGCCCGTGGACCAGACTGAGACGTACCATGGTGGTGGAATGTGGAGGGGAGGTGACGGATCTGACGGAGGACATGCTGGTCTGGTGCATGTAGCCGTGATACTGCTGCTGCGGCTGCATCTGGACGCCCTGATGATACGCGCCGGGGAGGACAGGAGCTGGACCAGAGACACGAGACAAACAGACCGAGAGAATAAGTCACAGTCAAAAGTTTCTCCTGCATCAGTTTGATCCAAAAGTCTGCGTCTCCTTTGCTGTTAGAGGATAAAGTTGGTGAAGTGTTAAAAACACAGTGGGCCCCATGCACACGCCTGCAGGGACACAGTGAATGAGAGTTTTATCTGTGGATTAGAGGCAGGACGGCTGGGACGCACAAACAGGGATGAAGATACCGGGAGTGTCGGTGCTGCTGCGATCCCAGAGGTCAGAGGTCAGAGAGCTGGCGGACTGAGTCTGGCTGTGGGTGAGAGACTGCTGGGAAAGCTGCCTGCTCAGCCTGCGCCCAGCGCGCTCTGACGGGAGGACGGGAGAGAAACGTTAAGAAATCTGATCCTAAAACAACACAGTCCTAGAATCAGTGTCGTATGATCTGCTGCGTCTGAACCAAGCTGATGTAGGACTACCAGACATCCTGCGGAGGCTCTTAGACTGAATGTTGTCCTCCAGAGGGTCAAAGTCAAAGATGGAGCCGGGGTCCGTCCTCCACACCTTCAGGTCTTCAGAGAGGAAGGGACAGTCATTTTGGAAAAGCACAGATTGTGTTAACATGAACTGCAGGGATCCGGCCACCGTAACATCCCACGTTTTAACCCTTTTAACTGTTTAACTCCAGAGCACGTTTTAACCTCCTGAGACCCGGCGTCCTCACACTGGACATTAAGTTTGTGGCAGATTATTCCGCTTCATGTAGACCTGTTAGTTCTCATCAGGGGTGGATCTCTGTACTGGGGGGGGGGGCACCAGGCCCCCTGCAATCTGACTGCCCCCCCCAATGTGTCAGTCTGTACTGGTTTCTACCCAGCGTCGCATGATCGAGTGAAAACTAAACCGAAGCCTGGTTTAAGGCTGGACTACGTATGAAACCGGGCTTTTATTTTGAAACAAGTACAGGAAGTGATTAAAACTAGACACTTTAGTCTGACTTGGAAAAAACACGACAGCAGCAGCTTCAGCGGATTCATGGGACAAAAGTGGACAAAGTAAAAACACAGACACAGACATAAGCTCCAAGAATGAACTCATTAAACTGCACATGACTGTTTAGCAAACGTCCCTTTGCTGCTGTTGCACATACGCCTCTGACACTATTACACAAGCTTCCACAGTGTTACACATGACTGTATTACACATTTCCCACTGTCACTCTCTATTGCACACATTCCTACAGTCATTACACACAGCTACACTATACATGTCCCCTTAACACTGCACATGACTGTACTGAACGAAACAAATGACTGCAGCCTCATCAACGGACGAACATCATCACAGAGGGTAAGATCACATTTAGATTTAGAGATGTTTGAGAGCAGAAAATAAATGTGAAAGTCAGAAAACTGTAAGACGATAAGGAGTAAGGAGCTACAGCAGGTTAGCCCCGCCCCCTGCTGTAGCCCCGCCCCCTGCTGTAGTTCCGCCCTCACACACACAGACCTGGATGACCTCACTGACCTACGATGATGCCTCCTGGTCTCCTGTCCAGCTCCATGGCCTGGGGGTGGATCCCTTTGCTGTAGGCCGCCTCCGCCATCATCTGATTGGCTCTCTGGTAGCGCTCCATGCTCGGGTCGTCCAGTCCGGGCGTGAAGCCTCGGCCTCGCGCTCGCTCAAAGTCCTCGTGGTACTTCGCCTGGTGGAGGCGCCAACACACAGAGCGAGTCAGTAACACACACACACTTTATACTGCTGGACACCACAACACACACACACACACACACACACACACACACAGGTCAGCTTCGGTGCTTTTGGTCAGTGAACAAATAAAACACACACACTGGGTGGATGGTTTTAGAGTCTTTATTCACATTCACAGGATCGTACATGTGGACGCTAGAGGTCTGGTACTGACTTTATCAGACTAAACAGCAAAGTGTGTCTGTGGGAAACACACTTAATGCAACTCGCTTCCTTATTTTGTTACTGTCATTATTTTGCTGCTTATGATGTTTTTTTAAATTTAAGTTCTTTGTAAATTGATTCCTGGAGTAAAGGGGCAGATTATATCATTATATCATCATCATCTTTCTGCTCCATTTATTCAGGTTTGGGAACCAAATAAAAAATAAAACTAAAGCAGAGGAAGGTAAAGAGTCTCTTTAAGCCAGACTCAAACCAGGACCTGATCTGCACAAAGACCTCTAGCACACACACACACACACACACACACACACACACACACACACACACACACACACACACACACACACACACACACACACACACCACACACACACACACACGCCACACACACACACACACACACACACACACACACACACACACACACACACACGCGCGCGCACACAGACACGCACACACACACACACACACACACACACACCACACACACACACACACACACACACACACACACACACACACACAGACACACACACTACACACACACACACACACACACACACAGACACACACACAGGTGTGTCCTCCCTCCGTGTGGGTGGGGTTAGTATCGGTGCAGCAGTCCCACCCGTCGGTGCCACTCATGTTAGCCCGTCCCACAGCTGAGGTGGGAACCATGGCAACCAGGCCGCTACCATAGAAACCGAGTCCTGGGACTTCCTGACACGCCTGTACTCAGGTGTGTCCAGCTCGGTGCAGCTCCGCCCCCTCGTCTCCTGGAGGCCGCGCTGGTACTTCACCTGTACGCGCACACGGCATGAGAGGTAAAACTTTATCTATATCGCTGTGTAAGGATCTAACAATCAGAACTAAAGGTTTAAACTGAATCCTAAGACGTGAAGCGCAGCAGAAACAGACGCTCAGAGCTGAAGCCCACGTTATATTAACAGCACTAATGTGTGTGTGTGTTTCTTGCCGAGCTGATGTTCTCCTGGTTTTGTCTGACTCTCTCCAGTTCTGGAGTCACTCCGACACTAGTGGCCTTCACAGCGCTCTGCTTGTACTTCACCTGGTGACAAATTAAAACATTTCACGCAGACATGAAACTAGACAAAGTGAGTGTTATTCTCCCCCGTTTCTGTTGGGACGGATGTGAACTCACGGAGCTGATGTTCTCCTGGTTACGTCTGACTCGCTCCATCTCAGGTGTGTCCATGACGGCGGTGCCACGTCCCACCTCCTCCCGGTACTGGACCTGGACACAGGCTCACAATGATGTCTGTGTTTAAGGTCTACATCTAAAACAGCACAAATACTTCACAACCACTCGAGTCCAATGAGAAACGTAAAGTAAATGACACAGAGCTGCTGATTGGACAGAAACACAGCAGCTGTATTTATCCATGAAACCAGCAGGTTAAACTCTAAACCTTACAGACATAAAGACTTGGATGACCTGTTCCTTCTCCAGCTCAGGCAAAGGAACAGAGATCTCAGATATTTATTAGAGTCGTGATCTTCTTTCACCTACCACGTATTATCATCAACAGCCCGTTATTTCCCCTTATTTCCCGTTATTTCCTGTTATTTCCTGTTATTTCCCTATTTCCTGGGCATTTTTCTACAGGTGTGAACATACGTCGCTGATCTTCTTGGCGTTCTCTCTGGCGAGTACGATCTCCGGTGTCTCTGTGACTGACGACATCAGGCCTCTCATCAGCTTGGAGTCCCAGCTGTACCGCAGCTAGGGGGCGACAGAGGGCAGCTTTAACACCACGGCAGTGAACACAGGATCATCACGTCTGCTGCTAAGTGTGAGAGCTCACGGAGCTGATGTGTCTCTGGTTGGCTTTGACTCTCTCCATCTCGGGGGTTTCTGACACCAGGCTGTAGCTTCCCTTCAGACGCTCCGCGTCGTCCTTATACTTCTTCTACAGGGGAGAAGAGGCCATGAAGCTTCCCACCACGTTCTTCACTCACAGTAAGAGCATTGTTCCCACTAACAGACCTGGCTGTAGATGTCTCGGAGGTAGGAGGCGTGCAGAAGCTCAGGAGTGTCTGTAACCGTCCCGTATAAATTCTCTCTGAGCTGCTCCGTCTGTTTGTAGGACGTCTGCAACACAAACCACACACACACTCAGCTCATTCTCATTTCTCACTGTGACGCTTCATGTGCTGCTGTATATAACAGGCAACATGTTGCCACAGAAACCATTTCATTATGCAGCTAGATTTCAGACGTTTGTGGTAGAAACGTCAGAGTCTTGTCTTTAAAACGAGACAATGAATGAGCTCCAACATGTTCATGAACATCACCCCGTTACTTTGGCGACGTTTTGTTACCTGGCTCTGGATCTCTGAGGCTCTCTTGGCTCTTTGCATCTCCAGGACGTCGGCGCTCAGCTCCATGCCTTTACCCACGATCTCCCTCTCCAGATCCTTGCGGTACTCCTTCTGTGGACACACAGGGGGAACAGGGCTCCAGTAAACGTCGGATCACTTTACCTTCCACGTGTGTGTAAGGTTTTAACCTGGTTCAGTATCTGGTTGGCTTTCTTAACCCTCAGCAGCTCAGGCGTCTCCTCAAGGCCGAGGCCTGACAAGCCCCGCCCCTTCACTTCCTGTTCCAGGTCCTTCCTGTACTCCTTCTGCAAACGCAGAGCGTGAATACTCCAGTAAGTAGATGTGAAAGTCCAGATTAAACTCCTCACATATTAGTTCTGACCTAATCACAGACTTCATGGGTCAAAAGAATTATTTATCAGTTTCAGTTTATCAGTTTATGCTGTGACATCCTCTTAATACCTGTAAAAATCCACCACATGAGTAAATTACTACTTTTATTTCATGCATCCATTCCCTCTAAAATGTGCCACCTGCTCCTAAAGCCTGAGATTATTCAGGCCAAAATATGAGCACTTTTTATTTTTCATCCTGGCTTTAAAAAATCCTTGAAAATAAACGCTTGGTACAGATCTTTAAAATGATTTGTCCGTATGTTACCTCACTGAGCAGGCTGCTAGCATGACGCGCCGTCAGGTATCCAGGAGTCAGGTCCACGTCCACCAAGGCTTTGCCCTTCACCTGCTCCTCGTAGTCCCTGCGGTACTCCCTCTGAGAGGGACCGACACAGAGGCAAACATCTCACAGGGTGAACCACTCTGGCTCAACACACATTTTCACAGATGTGTTTTTAATTAATCTCTCCATCAGTTTGGTTCCTTGGTCTGAAAAATATTGAAGACCTCTGATCTAGAAGCTAAAAGGAACAAAGAAGAATGAAGAAATGCAACTGAACTAATTTGTGAGCGGTTTGATGAAGACATGTTCTGTCTGACTAACAAATGATTTAAATAATCTCCCTGGTGAACAATATTTCTCATATTTGTGGAACAATTTATCCTTTTATATGACGTATATAACTACATGACTGTGACTGTAGTTATATGAGGGAGCAGTTACATTTACACTGTGGCAGAGAGTGTTTTATTTTTATACCTCACTTTGCATCTTCTGCGCTTCTTTAGAAACTTTGTACGTCTGAGTGTCTCCAAACTCCATGAGAGAGTGACCTTTGTTCCTCTCGTACTCCTCCCTGTACTTCACCTGAAACGTGAAGCAGACCCAGACCCAGACGATCAGACTCGACGCTAAAGCAAAGAGCAGCAGCAGAAGCTGAAGCCTGTGCAGGGACCTGGCTGTGCAGCACCGCGTTGTCCTTGTGGTGGAGCTGTTCAGCCGTGTCCAGAGCCATGTGGTACTGAGCCTTGGTCTGCTCGTACTTCTTCTTATACTCCACCTGATCAAGAAAACATCACAACATCTTCACTGAATAACCCAGTGCACTGAACACGAGTCTGCTCTGATCTTCAGACGACTGCCTCCCTCACGCCAACAACAACAACACAAACTGGGCTTCACAAGAATTAAACAGCAAGATGTGTCCACGAGCTTAAAGCTCATCTGTGTCTCATGCTCTTCTCTGTTCAGGTTCTCAGTCCTCCAAGTCAGTTTGTATCCAAAAACATTTTAAAAAATGCAACTGGACCTGTGGAGTTTTTTTGAGAAGACGTTTCATCCGAGTAGCTTCTTCAGTTCAAAGATGCTGGAGGGAAACTCAGCCCATCAGAAGCCGGGTCGATTGTAAAGCAGTTTCCTATTTAAACCTCGGCTCTGTTTGAATAAACCATTAACCTGGATGACTTAGAACCTTCACAGCGAAGAGCATGATCCATACGTGAGCTCACAGCATCATAGAGTCTTTAAAACATGTCTCAAACCTGCTGTGGTGTGTGTGCTGCTGCTCTGATTTATCAACCCCAGTGACCTGATCTTTTATTCTGAAGGGTACAGCTGAACGCTTCAAGTCATATTCCAAGACAAACTATTTCTGTCAAACTGTGTGTTAACTCCCACTCAGTTGTGGAGCGAAGTGCATGAAGCAGTAACATGCAGAGAGGACGGAGAAGCTGTACGTTGCTCTGTAGTTTGCTGGCATGCAGCGCGTGCTCCAGCTGCAGGAGGTTGGGAACGTCCGAACAACCGTCCGCTCTCTGGTTCTGGTTGCTCTTATACTTCACCTGAAGGACAGAGGAGGATTTTAATTACACAACCGTTTGGTTCCAGGAATCAGTCCTCAAAACAAGCTAAATTATGCAAACTCAACTGCACAAAACTGATCATATTAAAATGATGTTGCTGATTTACATCACTGATCAGTGTCAGTAAAGAAATAAATTTACAGGTTATGTTTCCTCTGAAGTCGGCCTGATTAGATCTGATTAGTGATCGGCTTCGTTCAGTTAAAATCTGGTGAAACAAACTATTTTGGTAAAAGGGTTTGGAGAAGTTTCCTCACGGCAGCGTTTCCGATATTCTTTAACATAACATGTTAGAAGAAAGGATCCAAAAGATGAATTATCAGAGTCATTATGATCTGCCAGGTCAGACGGCCTCAGTTAAATTAGTTCACACATTTGGAGAAGGAAGATATTTAGATTGAGCAGTCAGGTCAGCGATGAAGTCTAGACACAGCAGGTAAAAACACAGTTTTTGAGATTTTTTGCTATTTTGCTCATTAACACGTCTACTCTCTAACTAGTTTAATAGAAACGGTCAAAATTCACTTTAGGAGTTTAATCCACTACATTTTGTCTATGTTGTGCCTCTAATTTACTCCTTAATCGACTAAATTCAGCTCGTGGGTCTGTGAGCTCGTCTCTACCCACATATGAGGAACCGCTGTGAAGCTGTTTCTCCTGCAGAAGTCGGTCAGCTCCAGATATGGTCATATCCTCTGTATGGGCAACCAATCGTTATCTACGAGGGACATTTAAAAATGCTGTGAAATCTTCTCTAAGGACAAAATTACAGCTCAAATTAGCAGGAAAAGTTCATCGGCCATAAACTGTCTCTGGTAAAAGGAGACGATGTCTCACACTTAAATGAACTTGATATAAATGTGATATTTTGATTTTATATATGTTAATATGATTATATGACATGTTTTGAAGGATTTATTTTTGGTTCATAGTGGTTTCCAATAGAAATATACATACACATAACTTTTTTTAATGTTTACCTGTTTCACCTGTGGCGTCTTAAAATCTTAAAACAACATGTTGAACACGTGCTTCATCTCTGACCTGGGCAACTATCTCACCGGGTGCAGAACAGATGCTTTTCTCTTTAACCCCACGGTTAATTCAACCCTGAGCTATAATCACATCATTTAAAAAGTCACGTAAGCAGTTAGGTCAAACTATTCTCTGTCAGAACTCACTCAATCTAAAATTCAAGCTTCTCAACGTCACATTATTTTACTATAGGGAGTCCAGATCTGACCCTTCAGCAGAGAAACACAACTTCAGCTTCAACATGTTTCAGGCTCTAATAGAAGAAGAAACATGTCTGGACCGGTGTCTCTCAGACCACTGGGAAAGGAACCAATGGCTGAAGTGACTCCAGCCTGTTGAACTAAAGGGTTTTTACGTTTTCAAATACACTTCAGTGCTTGAACCTGAGTTTTTATGTGTTTCTTTCTGCAAGATTTTTCCATTTTCCTTCAGCCAAGTTTGAAATTACTTCCCAGTTTGACTCAAAAAGAGGATGTGTGGTCACCCTATTTAATATTAAATGTGCCGGCTGAGCTCAGTAAATGATCCCGTACGATCCGTCCACCCTCTCGGCCCCAAAGCCAGTTCCAGTTTGAGCCTCTTTTGCCAGAGTGTTGTTAAAAAGCTCTGAGGAACGTTGGATGATCCTGAACACCGGGCAGCGTTCAACACAACAAGCTGTTATGTAACGGTGTGAAGTGGAGAGGCTCTTTTCTACGTGGGCAGCGACTCAACCAAAACTGAACCGTGGCTGCGTCAGTGTGTGTAGGTGCATGTGTGTGTGTGTGTCAGCATGCGTCCTCACTGTGAGCACACCTGTGTGTGTGTGTGTGTGTGTGTGTGTGTGTGTGTGTGTGTGTTTACTGGACGTGGAGGTGGGTCATTCAGCAGCCTGCGCATGCATCCCTGTGTTTGTGTGCAACCTCTTCAGCTTTCATCCCACAAGCCCTCTCCATTTGCCTGAGAAAGGTTGCCATGGTTACGCCCACACAACAGACTGAATTGCAGAGTGTGCGTCATACACGTGTGTATGTGTGTGCTTCATTCACTTTGACGCACACTTTCTACACACACTAACTCGTATTTCTGTCTTTGAAAGGACTTTTTATGGACGTGTCCTCAGCCTCCTGCCCCAACATCAGCCCTCATTCCAGCAGCGTAACAGACGCATCTCTCTCTGTCCATGATACATCATACATCCATGATGTCCACAGAGTTTATTCAACATCCTTTTCAGTCTTTGCTTCATTTAATGCTACGTTATTAAACTGTACCAGGCTGTAGCACAGTCATGGAGGACATGGTTTAACAAGATCACGTTACACTTGACCAGTTTGGGATCTAGTGAATTCAGAGGACAGGTCAGGTGAGTTGTTGCTAAAGCCTTGTTTGTGTGTTAAAACCAAAGACAGGTTCTTAGACGTGCACTATAGAACGACGTCACACATTTCAAACATCCTGTCGCTGTTTAAACCGAACTGCAGCCTCCGGCTCTGAGCCATGAAGCTGCAGTTCATCGAGTGGCCACTAGAGGCTCCAGCAGGGAGCGCGTCCCCATAGACCCCCATGTTAAACACGTTAAAAAGCCGTTACTGGTTTATTTTCACTATTAATTTTATTCATTTCATTCTAACTCCTTCCTTCATGTTTTATTGAGGTTTAAACCTTAATGCTGCATATTTAAGGGCGTTCCTGCTTTGGGTGACATCATGATGGGTTGGTCCACAGTATAAACAGTCAATGGGCTGAAAGCTGAGTGAGACAGGTCACATGACGAGGGGACAGCATCGTGATTGGCTCACCTGACTGGCCAGAGCAGCAGCTGCCTGAGTGTGTCTGAAGGAGACACAGTCCAGAGGGTTGTAACGAGGTTTCTGGCCTTTTTCCTGGTCGAAGTTCTCTTTATACTTCACCTGCAGGACAGATTCACAAACACGTCAGCTGATACAAGATCGACACAGACACAGACTCTACAGGACGTCTTCCTGTGTGTGTGTGTGTGTGTTACCTGTGTGTGTGTGTAACCTGTGTGTGTGTGTGTGTGTGTGTGTGTTTTTGTGTGTGTTACCTGTGTGTGTGTGTGTGTGTGTGTGTGTGTGTGTGTGTTTTTGTGTGTGTTACCTGTGTGTGTGTGTGTGTGTGTGTTACCTGTGTGTGTGTGTTGTGTGTGTGTGTGTGTGTGTGTGTGTGTGTGTGTTGTTTGTGTGTGTTACCTGTGTGTGTGTGTGTGTGTGTGTGTGTGTGTGTTACCTGTGTGTGTGTGTGTATGTGTGTGTGTGTGTGTGTGTGTGTGTGTGTGTTTTTGTGTGTGTTACCTGTGTGTGTGTGTGTGTGTGTGTGTGTGTGTTTACCTGTGTGTGTGTGTGTATGTGTGTGTGTGTTTTTGTGTGTGTTACCTGTTTTGTGTGTGTGTGTGTGTGTGTGTGTGTGTGTGTGTGTGTTTTTGTGTGTGTTACCTGTGTGTGTGTGTGTTACCTGTGTGTGTGTGTGTATGTGTGTGTGTGTGTGGTGTTGTGTGTGTGTTTTGTGTGTGTTACCTGTGTGTGTGTGTGTGTGTTGTGTGTGTGTGTTACCGTGTGTGTGTGTATGTGTGGTGTGTGTGTGTGTGTGTGTGTGTGGTATTTTGTTGTACTGTGTGTGTGTGTGTGTGTTTGTGTGTGTGTTACCTGTGTGTGTGTGTGTTACCTGTGTGTGTGTGTGTGTGTGTGTGTTACCTGTGTGTGTGTGTGTTACCTGGCTGGCTAGCCTTGAAACATCTTTGGCGTGTTGGATGTCGGTTCTGTCCAGCAGGGAACCGTCACTGTAAACCGGCTGCTTAGCGTTGCTCTTATAGGCAACCTGGGCAACACACACACACACACACACACACACACACACACACACACACAGGTAACACACACACACACACACACACATGTAACACACACACACACACACACACACACACACAGCATTTAAGGTTCAACATCACAGTCAAAACCAGCTTTAGTGTCAACGTCTTCACATGTATCAGACACACAAACAGTAACGGTGTCTGATTTAGTACCAGACACACAAACAGTAACGGTGTCTGATTTAGTACCAGACACACAAACAGTAACGGTGTCTGATTTAGTACCAGACACACAAAGCCAGCGAATAAACATTTCTCCTGTCCCACGGTGGAGAGATAAAGTGCATATGCTCAACGGCTACAGACAGACATGTTCTAAATAAACGATAACTAACGCTCAGAAATAAAATAAAATAGTTATAATAGTTCCCAGTGCACATGGAGACGACGCAGCAGCAGGTTTCTGTGTGAGGTGGAAGCTGTAAATGCACCAAAGACAGTCAGAGTAAAGCAGAGAGTCCTGATCCCTGGATGAAGCCTCCATGATCTCTGCCTGATGCTCGTACGTTCGCTCAGACTCACGTCGCTGGCCAGTTTAGCAGCATTGGTGGCGTTGACGATGTCCGGTCGGTCCGGCGCCGTGTTGTAGTGATGAAGCTCCTCTTTGCCTTTTCTGTAGCCGACCTGAGAAAAGCGGAGGCAAAGCAGACATTAATGAGTCAGTAAAATAATTTATCAAAACACAGGCGTCATTTAGACCAATCAGCCATAACATTAGGACCACCTCCCTGACTCATCAGAGAATGGACATGGGCCTCCTGAGGGGGCTGAATGTTGTTAGTGGGAGGTCTTTGAGGGAAGGGGCCTCTGTGGCCATTCCAAGGATACTTGATCAGTTTGGGGTCATTGCTATGAGGTGGGGGGGTCTAGTCTAGGTGCTTCTCCTGTCAGCGGTCATAATGTTGTGGCAGTGTAAGCTGCTTGCTGCGTGCATGTATTTACATCGCTCTGGTTCTTGGCGACCTCCATGGCGTGATCCACCGCAGGCAGAGTCTTCATGGTGGTGTAGTCAGACTTCCCCTTCTCTCTGTTATACTTCTCCTTATAGAACTTCTACACAGACAAACAAAGAGAAATCAGCAGGTAAACACAGGAGACACAGGAACACAAGCTGAAGAAATGTCTTATTATAAGTGAAGTTCATTTTAATGCCAGAGTTGGAGAATGTTTTGATGAGTTAAAGCCAAAAACATGAACATTTCTTGAAGAATGAGCCACTAAAGAAAACCAGAAAACCCGACGGCACAAAGACGTCATGAGCAAATATCTGGTGACTAATTCAGTCTGGTGCTTAATGATGAACCGAACACACACTTATTCAGTTCCCTAAAAATAAGTGGAGCAGCTTCCAGTCGTGAACATGAGGAGTTCACAGCGTGAGGCAGAGACGAACATTAACGTGAGAGGAGGCAGAGAAGAAGCAGGTTGTGTTTGGCTTCGGCTTCTATCGAGCACCAGCTGGTTGGTGATGGGAACGATGCTGCTTGTTTTCTTCTTCATTTCTTCTTCTCTCTGCATTTAATCAGAGGTCACTACGTGGTGCTTCAACAGAGTAACGTCAGGACCTTTTTCCCTAATTATAAATGACAGAATAATAATAATAACAATAAAGGCTCATTTATAGTTGTGACCTACGCATGTAGCCTACGCTAGCTAACTCCACCCAAACACTAGATGGCGCTGTGTCTTTTTTGCCAGTCATTTTTGTTTCTACTTCCTGCTTCACTTTCAACAAGAGCGACTGAAACTTTTGCCAAAGACGAGTCGTACTAATGTCTGTATCTCCGCCTCATTTAACTCGTCCTCGGTGTGTTTTATCTATGTCAATAAAGAAAAGGTAAATGACACAGTCGTGTATTTATAGCAGTAAAAAATGCTAAGCTAATGTCTTAGTGGCTGAAAGTCTTGGGGTTGTCTGCAGGACACTGGGACTCACTGTTGAGAATTCTTCAGGTGTCTGTGTCTAACTTAATGAAACATCGGTGAAAACCCCAATGATGTGCTGATGTTGGCTAGGCTAGTTAGCTGGTTGCTAGCTGGTAGCTAACTGCTAGCCTTCAGTCGGACTGGGCTTCTAAACGTGTTTTTCCTCAGATCTTGGTATAAGTGACTGTAACATCTCATCCTGTGTAATAATGAATACGCTGTAAAGTCCTAATTAAGAGGTGACATGATATTGTTCCTGCTGAGGGGTAGAGGGTGGGTGGGGGGGTAGGGGGGTAGGGGGGTTAGGGGTTAGGGTGGTGGGGGGTTAGTGGGTAGGGGGGGTCGGGGGGTCTGGCCGGCTGTTGTTTAGCTGCTCTACATTACACGCTCCACTTAGCGTTTCATTGCTCGGTCAACAGACAGGAAGCAGGAAAGCATCAGAGTCTGGGAGCATCTTCTGCCCTGACTCCAGACTGACACCAAACTATTGTCCTCATCTGTAACCCACATGAGGGGGGGGGGTCATGTCATGTCTTCCCACAGAATCAACCAGGCCAGACTTGGTTTGAATACATAGGTGGTCATGTGGTGAAATGCTGGTGCACTAACAGTCTTTGCACAGTCTGGGCCGACCTAAAGCAGCAGCATCATTATGGACCTTGTGCCCTACGGGGTTGTGCCATGTGGTTCTTTGTGAGGTGTCAGTTTTCAGCAGCGATCCTGCGAACGATGTGCGTCTGTCCCAGATGATGAGCTCGGACCTGTTTGCCTTCAGTGTGTTTGCTGCAGGCGGTGGGTCAGTGTCTGTGTCCTGAGGCTGTGGAGCACAACACAGCTGCTCCCTCCTGCAGACAAAGTGATACTGGAAACGCTGCCGTCGCTCCAACGCGCCCGTCTGCTCTTTAATTAGAAAACTAGAGGGTCGTCACTCGTCACCTGCTGCATCCTCAGCCTCTCCTCCTTATCCCAACAGGCCCGTTTTTCTGCAGCTTCTCCACATGTTCTTGGGATGGTTACTGATACTGGGACCACAATGCTAACGGAGCTGATGCTAACGGTAGTAACCAGACTGATCTGGTTCCAGTGAGTGTTTAATTAGCTTAGCCTCCTTAGCTCTATAGCTGCATGGATGGAAGTGAAGCTTCAACACGTCTGAGACCAAACGTTTGTCTAAAGTTTGTCTGGACTTCACCTCTAAAGATGCAACAAGGAGGAAACACCTGGAATTAGACTCAACATCTGACCACACATAGCATTAGCATTAGCATTAGCATAGAGTTTTATTAAAGGACCAGAGATGTAGCGTCTCTGATGCCTGACACGACACTGGTTTATTATAATAATTATTATTATATTGGTTCATTTATTTCTTATATTATTTAAATCAATATTCTGTTCAACAGAATATCAGAATAACACGTCACTAAATGCCTTCAAAATAAAAAGGCTCCGTTTTTGGACAAACTTTGTATGTTTCTTTAAGCACCGGTTCAGTCACGTTTTAAATAGTGGCACCATTTCAAAAGCACCAGTTTGGCTCCGGTATCAGATAAAACACATCCCTACATGCGTCCCATACACAGTCAATGACTCCAAATATTTAATAAATCCAAAATGCTGCCACAGTTTGTGTGTTTCATGCTTAATCATAGATATTTATTTCAGTTTGAAGGTGTGCAGCTCACGTCAGACTCACGTCGCTCTGTGTCTTGGTCAGCTCCTTAGCGAAGACGGTCTCGATGGTTTGGGGCATCTGAGCGTACAGACTGGAGCCGGCCTCTTTCCTGCCCTCTTCCCTGTAGACTTTCTGCAGCACAAAACCAAACCGCAGCGTCACAGGCTTCATGTTCAGAGGTAACTCAAACAGTGTTCAGATGATCTAGTTTCATCAGTGTATTTACGTTACATCCAGATTTCTCTGACACACAAATGATTCCGTTTCATAAAAACCTTAATAATAAGTTCATATTTTCCCTCCCTCCTGGTTGATAACTCACTAAACACCTACAGACTAGTAACAACACAACAAAATGACAAATCTACCTCAAATCTTTCTGTGGCTCTGTGGTTTGGTGAGTACTGATCACACACAGATCATGGTTTCAATATCTGAACCCAAAACTAAACACAGGCTAAAGACTAAAAAAGAACTGGACTCACTGCTCCTCAACAACAATTCATGTCTGAGTCATTCAAAAAAAAACATTGGTTTTCTGTCCCACCTTCAGAATGAAGCAGCAGTTCCTTTAGTGTCCACTAGTGACTGTGTATAAATATGAACAACACGTCTCCACGTCCTCTCACTGCCCAAACTGATGCTATTTTCCTGGAGACATGGGCGGCGCCATCTTGAGACAGACTCAGGACTCCTCTGTCCCTCGTGTCATCAGGCTCTAACCCTCCTCACTCTGGGGGAGGAGGAAATAGGCCACAGAGGACTGGGCAATATTTCTAATTTAATCTGTTTATTTCTTTTTTTGTATAAAGCTGCTGGAAACACAGTCTCCCTGAGGGAGTCACCCCAAAGAAATCCATAAAGTTGGGTCTAAGTTCTAGGTCTTAAAACGTCATTAACGTCTTTAACCTCAGCTCTACTCACGCTCCACCTCTTTGACCGTCTTTGCATCGGTCGGGTGGAGCTTCAAACAGTCGCAGCTTCAGGCTCAGAGCAGACGTTAGATGCAGACTTTACAGACGGTGACTGAAGGGTGAAACAAACCTCACTGTGCAGCTGAGTTTGCTCCTTGGCATGTTGAGTGTCTTTGGTCTCAGGCAGCAGAGAATACAGGGAGTTAACCAGCTCCTTCCTCCCGGCCTCCTTATATTTACTCTGACAACACAAAACACATTCACACAGGAATAAAATCTGACTGAACTGTGTGGAGATGCATGTTATTACATGCATCAAACAAAAAAACACATTACGCTGTGAAATATCCACAGTTCCCACCTCGCTGTGTGTCTCCGACATCTCTTTAACAAACTGCGTCTCCAGAGTTTCAGGCAGCAGAGAGAACAGCGTGTTGGGCAGATCCTCTTTGTCCTTCCTGTAGTTGATCTAGAACAGAAGGAAAATGAACATTCAAAGGTTCATATTCTGGATGTTTTCATTCAAATCATCTGAGACAGAAAGTAGCAGAAAACAGTGATTCACTGTGAGAACCTGAGAGTCGGCGTCTGTTCAAGTGGTTTGAATAAATCCATGGGTGGAAAACACGTCCGCTCACCACAACTTAAAACGGTTATTTGTGCTAATAAATAAGGCTTGAGCTTCACAGGTGTTTCTGAGGTGAGGTGTGACGAAGCCTCAGTAAACCTGCATCTCACCTCACTCTGAAGTTCTGAGATCTGTTTCACAAGCTCCATCTCCTTCGTCTCCGGCATCTGGTGGAAAACGCTGGCGCTGATCTCCTGTTTGCCTTTCAGCTTATATTTACTCTGGAACACATGATGCATGATTAATTGTTTTGAGCTTGTGAATGTGTTTGTGTGTTGGTGTAATAGGCTTCTTTTTTTATTCTTTTTTAATTCTTCAAGTAGGGGGCAGATCAAATATGAGAAACATTTTCTTCTGGGACAAAGCCAACGAAGCAAAAACACCAGAGGGATGAAAGTCGAGACACAACCAGTGTGACCTGTGTTTTTTTCCAGTGTTAGAAGAAGCTCACCTCACTCTGAAGCTCCATGACGGCTTTAGCAAACTTCATCTCCTCCGTCTCAGGCAGCAGAGAGTAAAGGTTGGAGCTCAGATCCTTCTTGCCTTCTTTGTACTTCACCTGGAGAAAAGAGTGGAGTGATTCATCAGGCAGGTGTGGTGTGAGCATCACATTTTCTCATGCATCTCTTGACAGTTCTATCTTTTGCACGTTGGAAATATCAAACAGCAGCAGAACATCCTGTTAACAACACGTGCTCTTTGGAAGTGTTGTCCATGAGTAACACATCTATGTGTCCGTGTACCTGACTCTGCAGCTCAGTCGCCTCTTTTGCGTGTTGAGTCTGGAGCGTTTCAGGCAGCCGATGGTACAAACAGCTGTTTGCTTCCTTCTTGCTCGCTTCCTTGTACTTGGCCTGAAAACATCACGTTAGAACCCTTCTCACTAATCTACAATCTAAACGTTGGATGCTTTTTGACATGCTAGCAAGAATAAAGAATATTGAATGCTGAACTGTATGAGTGTCAGTACAGAGACATGAACAGATGATGGAAGCAGCTGCCATCCTTCTCACCTCGCTCTGCAGCTCTGACACAGCTTTAGCTAAGTGCGTCTCTGTCGTCTCTGGCAGCTGAGAGTAGAAGCTCTGAGAGAGACTCCTGATGCCGTCCTCCTTGTATTTAGTCTGCACAGAAAAGACGCACACACACCATCAAACGTGAGCAGAATGAGAGCGGACTGAGAACCCGGCTGGTAAAATCCTCCCACCGCGCTTTGCAGGTCGGACATCTTGGCGGCGAGCTGCGTCTCAGCCGTCTGGGGCAGGTGAGCGTACAAACTGGACGTCATCGACTTCTTCCCACTCTGCTTGTACTTGTTCTGAAGGAAAAGGCAGCGAGACGAGAGAAAGTTTGATACCTGAGCTTCAATTACCTCTGACCACATTTCTACCACCTCTAGTCAAATAAAAATTAATTAATCATCTCGAACCATCAGATAAAAAAACTTTTCTTATTGATTCTCAAACATGACAAACATTTACTGACTGTTCTGAAAATGATCACAAATCAAACGTTTTTTATTCATAAAATCCTGAGGAGCCCGGAGTTCTGTTTGCTGCAATCTACGACCTCACCACTAGATGGCATTAAGTCCCACACGCTGGTCCTTTAATTTGATTTTCTGTTTTTGCACAATTTGAAAAAGAAACAATGAAACAAAAGCAGCTGATAACAACAGTAGCTGAGGTCTCTTCAGTGATAATAAAGTCAGACAGACACAACAGAACCATGGGGTCAAAAGTCACATTGGTTGTATATTACTGGCTGAGTTTCCAGAATAAAAGTCCAGTTGTTCTTTGTACGTGTTTCCATTGAAAGGTCCCTGCGTCATCTCCAGGAAAAAGTGTTTCTGTTGCAGTTTTGCAATAAACTTTTACACTGATACGTCTGCGCCCCCCCCCCCCCCCCCCCCTCCCCCAATGCAACCTGTTCTCATGTATTATTATTATTATTAATATGAATATTTTTAGACTAAAATAAAGTCCTAATGATAACCGAACCCCGCCCCCCAGCGGTCTGAACTTCAAACGGTCGTATCAGTCTGTTGAGGACCGGGGAGAACATCCCAGTTTTACAAATAGTGCGTTTAGCTGAGCGTCTTTGAAGTAGAAAGTATTATTCATTTATAACTTGCAGTAGCGTTGAGCTCAGTGCGAGTCCTGGAGAATCTTTAAAACAACCGTTCATTTTCCAACGTGCTCAAACTAATCCGAAACAAAACTGAAATCCCTGATGGCAGGATGAAAGAAGTGTTTTGATCCTTAAATATTAACGTGAATAATAGATGGACGTACCTCGCTCTGCAGCTCTGTAACCTCTTTAACACGCTGCGTCTCCAGAGTCTCAGGCAGCTGGTGATACAGAGAGCTGCTGGCCTCCTTCCTTCCTGCCTCCTTGTACCTGACCTGCAGGGAAAAACACTTTCTTTCACAACGAACACCACATCATGGAAGACAAGCAGCCTGCTCATCACTGCCCGAAAGCTCTGAGGACCAGCTGAAACACACTAAACAGCTAAAACTAACAGGGCACATGACATGTTAAGTGAAACCCGGGGCCACAAACAAGCTGTGACAACAGAAACTATTTCTGCAGCAGAACGAGGCAGAGAGGACGTGTTTCTGATAATGGGACCAGAATAGACGACGGGAGTCAGTTTATCAGCGGCGTGTTAACATGAGGACACAGTCCTTCTCCCGGAGAACCTGCAGAGAACCCACAAACACAGGGAGAACCGGTCCACAAAGGAAAGACGCCAATAACGCACCCATCATGGACCAGTTATTTGGTTTTGTCTGATAGTTTAGTGTAATTTGTTATCTTAATATACACCGATACTAATATCCTGTTACATATGCTAAATGATCCAGTTCCACTTGAACACAGTGAGTTTTCATCAGTTTTCTTCCATTCTCCTCATATGTTGAGTTAACTCATCTCAAGAGAGAAAACGACGTAAATCAAGTCAAAGATGTGTTTCCTGTGTGAACATCTGATAACGTCACAGCCTTAATTATATTATATATATATTTTCTTTTTATTGAAAACAATGTAAAACACCCTTTTTTATTTTTACAATAAAGTTTGAATAAAAGTCCCACCTCGCTGTGCATCTCAGCCATCTCCTTAACAAACTGAGTCTCCAGAGTTTCAGGCAGCAGAGAGAACAGCGTGTTGGGCAGATCCTCTTTGTCCTTCCTGTAGTTCGCCTTCAAACACACAAAGACACATCAAACTTCTGGACTGATGGTAAATGGAGTGATTCATGCGGCCAAATCTTAACGTGAGCTGTAAAATGAGGCGTTCAGGGCCCTCACCTCGCTCTGCATCTCTGACATGTGTTTGGCGAACAGCGTCTGCGGCGTCTCTGGGAGCAGTGAGAACAGGTTCTTGCTGATCTCCTTCTTGCCGTCTTCTTTGTACTTGACCTGAGGGAGAGAAGAGGGAGGTCACCGGGTCGATCTGGCTGCAGGGCGGCTGAAACGTGTCTGTGTCGGCGTCACCTCGCTGCAGAGCTGCCTCTGCTCCTTGGCCAGCTGCGTCTCCGTGGTAACGGGTAGCTGGTGATACAGAGCACCGCTCGCCTCCTCCAGGCCGCTCTGCTTATACTTCACCTGAAAACACAGAACCTTCACATTCAACTACAAATCCTTTAACATGGACGATTAAAATCACATCTCTGGTTGATTAGTCAGTTTATATATATATTTTTTAATTTTCTGCCATAGATTTAAATTTCTTTAAATACACATTAACATGAATCCAACATGTTTTAGTAAAGAGACACATGGAGACAGAGGACGTTCTCTTTCAGTCAGTGACACAGGATCTGTCTCTACAGCCACCGTTTCACACAGAGCGCCACATCAGTCTGGTTCCTTGGTCTTCAACGTTTTCAGACCTCAGGTCTGATTTAAAGAGGAAGCTGCAGACCTGGAGTTTAACAGACGCCGTGTTACACACCTGACTCTGCAGCTGAGACGTCTCTTTAGCGTGACGAGTGTCCAGAGTCTCTGGCAGCTTCGAGTACAGAGAGCTGGACGCTTCCTTTCTCCCTGCTTCCTTGTATTTGGCCTAGACAACAAGAGGAACGTCGTGAAAGTGTAATTTAGCTCAGATATATAGAAAAGATTAGAAACGCATCATGACATAGCAGAGCATCAGGTACCTGGCTCTGTATCTCAGATAAAGCTTTGGCGAACTGGATTTCATTGGTCTCCTGCAGCTGAGAGTAAACGCTCACACTCTGACTCTTCTTCCCACTTTCCTTGTATTTGTTCTGGGGATGAACAGACAAAGAGGATTAGATCCGATCGGCCACAGCGTAGTGACCAGAGTCAGAATCAGGGTCTCTCCTTATTGTCAGCGCTGTGTCATGTGATGTGATGCAGGAACCAATAGTGAGTCTGGAGGGAACTTTATGTCGTAAAACAAAACAAGTACAGGTAAACAGGTAAACACAGACTAATCTGGTACTTTACTTAGTATATTATAAGAATATATATTAGAGATGTAACGATACACTCAACTCTCAATTACACACAACTTCCGATACTGAGTTAACGATACGATTTTTTAACCTAATGAGCTTCCAGACAAATTATTTCTCAGACAAAAAACACATTTGTGAGGTAGGATTAACTTCAAAACACAAACATATGTAAAAAACATATGTTTAGATATATAAAAACTACAGATTATATTAAATATATCAATTAAAGAGAATCTCTTTATTTCTCTGATGTCTTCAGAAGTTTTAATATTCTAGCAGTGTTGCATCTGGCAGCTGATTATTAAACGTTCTGTAGTATAGTATAGTATAGTGTAGTATAGTATAGTATAGTGTAGTATAGTGTAGTATAGTATAGTATAGTATAGTATAGTATAGTATAGTATAGTGTAGTGTAGTATAGTATAGTATAGTATAGTATAGTATAGTATAGTATAGTATAGTATAGTGTAGTATAGTATAGTATAGTATAGTATAGTATAGTATATATAGTATAGTATAGTATAGTATAGTATAGTGTAGTATAGTATAGTATAGTATAGTATAGTATAGTATAGTATAGTATAGTATAGTATAGTATAGTATAGTATAGTATAGTATAGTATAGTATAGTATAGTATAGTGTAGTATAGTATATATAGTATAGTACAGTATATATAGTTTGTCTGGTCTGAACTGTACCTCGCTCTGGACTTCACTCATCTCCCGGGCGAACTGTGTCTCTGCAGTTTCTGGGAGCTGAGAGTACAAAGACGACGCCATCTCCCTCCTCCCTCCCTCCACGTACTTTTTCTATTGGAGACAATGACATGAATCAACAGGGACGAACACAGAGCTACAACTACACCTGCAGGTTTCACAGTTAAAGCAAAGCTTAACGACAAAAAGAAATGTCTGTAGGTTTAGTTTTCTCGACTGAGCTGCAGGAGAAACAAAGAGACGAATGCAGAGAGCAGAGATAAAGGTGGAGAGAGGTGGAGGTCTCACCTCACTCTGCAGTTCAGTCACTTCTTTGGCGTGTTTGGTCTCCAGAGTTTCCGGTAGTTTGGAGTAAAGAGTGGTGGCAGTCTGCTGCTTCACCGCCTGCTTGTACTTCACCTGTCACACACACACTTTACTTCAGCGCTCTGTGATGGTTCTAATGACTTGAAGAACGTCTGCCTCCACCGAGCTATCAGCTCTGTGAGCCTCTGATAGGAAGCACCAATCAGATCCAGCTCCCTGTCCTGTTTTACCTCACATGGACGGATATGTGGGAAAAACACACCCACCTCACAGAACTGAACTAAGATGCATTTTCAGTCTCAATAGAACTGATAAACTCCTCGTCCCTCCACCAACACGTCAGAGAAACCGGACTTTTAAATTCTGACGAGCTCTGAACAACAGGCCCGGTGACTTTTCTCATTCTCTCCCTGTGTCTGCCATCAATGTCCAAATCTCCCTTCTGGGACAAATACAGTCAAACACTGATCAATCTGGATATGTTCTTCTCTAAAATATCTTCAGATGTAAATAAGAAAAGACAGGAAATGTCTGGACATGTTTCCTGATCACAGAACTTTATCGTCATTAAACATGTTGAAGCTTCCGTTATGATTTAAACTGGTTCAGGCTGTGAACGTCTCCCACCTCGCTGTGCGTCTCAGACATCTCCTTAACAAACTGAGTCTCCAGAGTTTCAGGCAGCAGAGAGTACAGCGTGTTGGGAAGATCCTCTTTGTCCTTCTTATACTTGGCCTTGAAACAGGAAAAACAAGCAGACTGTCAGAGGAGATACTAGACTGGAAACGATCAAACTGATTCAGGATGTGACCAGAGAAATAAGCTGCACCTCGCTCTGGATCTCTGACATCTGCTTGGCAAAATGCATGTCTGCCGTCTCCGGTAAGAGGTGGTAGAGGGACGAAGACGCCTCCTTCTTAAAGCCCTCCTTATACTTCACCTGGATCACAAAACACACTGGTCATGACAAGGGAAGCACATTGAGACTGAAAATAAAGAGAACTTCCAAGGAAAAGGACGCAAACAAACAGTCTGGACTCATTTTGACTGTGTTGTCCAGCTGATTGACTGGTTTAAACTGATGCTATTTTCGTGTGATCAGTACATCTTGTGGGCGGAGCCACGATCTGGATGCCCCGCCCACCACACTGCAGACTACGCCGTCACCTGAGCAGCATCTTATTTCTGGAAGGACCTCCTCCTCCTCCTGCTGCTCAGGTAAAAGTGGAAAGTGTTTGTGATGTTTCAGTCAGCGCAATACGAACAACAGCGTGATCTCACAAACTACGACGAAAAAACACAAAAAAACATCAAAAATACCTGCATACGTGTCTGTTATTTGAGTTTCGTTTCATTCCCAGTTGTTATGTTTAAAGGAATATAAATGTAATGAATTACGACTTAAATCCTTTGAGAGCTGCAGCAGAGTTCAGTCTCTGTGACGTCTGATTGAGAGGGAGGTTAAAACCTGACTGACTGTGTCCAGTGTTATGAAGGCGATAAATGGAGAAACGCAGGACAGAGTTCGTCACCTGACTCTGAAGCTCCGTCACTTCCTTCGCCAGCTCGGTCTGCAGGGTCTGAGGAAGGCTGGAGAACAGACTGGACGACAGCTCCTTCTGCAGGTCCTCTTTGTACTTGACCTGCAGAGACAACATGTGTCCAGGGTTTGTGATGTGTTGTACATGAAGGAGAAGTTGCAGTGATCTTAAAAGCATGAAGTTGTGGTGTTGCCGTGTCTGTGCCGAGTACCTGGCTCTGGATTTGTGAGGCCTGCTTGGCATGTTGAGTTTCCAGAGTTTCTGGCATCACTGAGTACAAACAACTGCCGGTCTCCTTCTTCCCTGACTTCTTATACTTGGTCTGGAGTTAAGTAAAAAAAAAAGCGTCCATCTTTGTATTGGTTTGACTTTTCAGGGACGTGAACCTGCAGCTCGCTCTCATCTCACCTCGCTCTGCAGCTCAGACACAGTTTTAGCAAACTGGGTTTCTGCTGTTTCTGGCAGCTGAGAGTAGAAACTCTGAGACAGACTCTTCTTCCCTTCTTCTTTGTACTTGTTCTACAACATATGACAGAGACAGTTACCTCCGCTACAAGAGAAGCTGATGAATGCAGGACAAGGGGAGGGGAGGTAATGAACATTCCTCTCAAAGAAACAGCTGCAAAACACACTCATTTATAACAGACTGATTCATTCGTCGCAGCATGAATCCACTGCACCGAAGCATCCAGAGTCGCATCCTGTCCACATGAAACGTGACGTCACAGATATCCATACGAATCACACACAAACACGGCAGCAGAGAAGATGCTTGGAAACACAGTGGATGTTTCAGTGCTGGAACTCTAAGAAAAGATTTGTGCAATGGTTCCAAGATTTTTTTTGTGTGACAAAAATTCTTAAAATAAGCACAAAGTTCTTGTCTCTGAACAAAGAGAAGATGTATTTCTTTGGTACAAGGGTTTTTTGCTTTCTTGGAATTTCTTTTTTTCTTTTTTTGCAGTGCATGCTCTGAAAGTTCAAGTGTGTGGAAAAGTTTTCTTTGGATTTTTGTTCTTCTAGCTCCTTGACAAAGCCTCAGCCAGGCTGAACGGAGGTTCACCTACAGTGTTGGAAGTTTAACAATGAGTCAGTTGTTGTTTTTTTGAACAGCTGATCTGAGGTGACTCATTAAATCCAAACACTAAAATAAAGCTCATTAAATCGATTTAAGGCCGACAAATAAACTCAAACCTCATATGCAGATGATGTAAATTCATTTAAGCAAAAGCATCATAGAAACAGAAGTAAACCATTGCACTCTTACTTATGGCTTTTCCTTTGAAAGTAAAAGCTGCAGTGGATCATATTAACATGTCACGGTATGAAATGAAATGATTTGGTCCTCAGGTTGGGAGTCATTGTCCCAGAGGTTCTGAAGTAGAACGTGAGGTAGAGCCTTCAGCTACCAGGCTCCTCTCCTGTTTGGGTTCTGGAGGAAGACACCGTCTCTACATTTAAGGTCAGGACTAAGACTTTCAGACAAAGCTTCTAGTCAGAGCTGGACTTAACCATCCCTTAGTGAGGCTACTATAGGCCGAGGCTGCAGGGGACATGTCCTCTACTAAGTCTATTAAGTCCATTCAATGCCACCAGGAGCTGTGACTGGAAACCCTGAGGCAGCTGACATCGCTGGAGAAGGCAGCTTCCACATGAACATCTTCAAAGAATCAGGTTCATGGTACTTGGTGACAACAACTGGCAGTAAAACCAGAGCTGTGACAGTTTCTTCTAGTTTCACTGATGAATTCACTCAGTGATGAGTTCAAATAACGTGAGAATGTGTTAATGTAAGAAACATGCACCAATCCATCTGAAGGTTTCTTACTTGGCTCTGCATGTCGGAGATCTCCCGGGCGAACTGGGTCTCTAGAGTGTCAGGGAGCTGGTTGTAAACCGGACATGACAACTCCTTCTTCCCAGCGTCTTTGTACAGGATCTACCAGAGGGGAGACAAAATAAAGACTTTCTGAAAGAGGAACAAGCTGCAGGTTTCTGAATATTTTAACTGAGCAACTGCAAACTTCTAGAGCAGTTCATTAATCTGTGAACTTATACCTGGTCCTCAGCAACTTCACACAACAAAACAAATATAAGGAACTTTAGGTTAATGAGGTTGTTTTTTATTATAATTATAATTGTTGCAGCAAATGATCGTCCACTTCCAGGGTGAAAACAGTTGATGCAAATATGTGAAAGCAGGAGTTTTTACTAAAACATCTCAGTGCACGATGCTTACAACAAGTTTTAGCACCTTCACACACAATCACACATTTAGAAAACTCATAGACAAGTAAGAGGTGGAGGTGTCTCAATCAAAGTTGTGTTATTAAGCATCAAACAGAGGAACTTTAAACCAGCTGGACTGAAGGTCAGTGGGTTTAGTTCATGTGTACCTCACTCTGTAGCTGTGATGCCTCTTTAGCGTGCTGTGTCTCCAGGGTTTCAGGCAGTCGGTGGTACAGAGACGCTGACGCCTGCTTCTTACTGGTTTCTTTGTATTTAGCCTGAAAGTCACAACAGGCCCTTAGATCAGAGTTTAGTTCTCAGAGCTCCTTTTACCCCGAGGTGGTCGCTGTTAGGGAGCTGAACTGGACAAAACTCAACAGAATACTGAGCTCATGAGCTGAAGTTCACCAGACACAGACACCAGCAAAGAAATGTGATTTATTCACAAACTGGAAATAAATAGCTGCTAATGAAATGCCACTGATTTATATCCCAGTTACAGGAGGTCTGAGCCAGACAGGACGAGAGGACTCGCTTTATTTCCATCAAACCTCAGTGTTTTCCTGCTGTCCTGTATTTTATCATAGCTCGGTGAACGCAGGTTATTCTGTTCACTGAGCACTGAGTCCGCCCACCTCGCTCTGCATCCTGGTCAGCTCTTTAGCGTGCTGGGTGTCCAGGGGGTCCGGGAGCAGAGAGTACAGGTTGACACTCATTTCTTTCTTGCCCTCTTCTTTGTACTTGACCTGCAGAGGATTGAAAAAGTAATAATAATTTAGTGGAGGGTTTCACAAAGCCTCAGAGTGCTCGTGCAGATGCAGATGTCCTGTATGTTTGCAGTGGTCGAGGGGTCGTACCTCACTGAGCATCTCCATCTGCTGTCTGACAAACTCAGTGTCATTGGTCTCTGGCATCAGGTGGTAAAGACTGGAGGCGTCCGTCTTCAAACCCTGCTTGTACTTTAGCTGCAGCAGACACGATTAAAGCACAGTGAACAACTGATCACTGATCAGGGGTAAGAAGGAAAGAGATCAAACACCACGTTGGGTTTGGAGAGGGGCTTATTCTGAGCATTGATTCCTCCGAGCTCAGGTCCAAGCTCCACACTCCATGGTTTAATTTATTTATTTGTGTTCTACTGTGTTTACACTGAAGCATAAGTTACAATTTAACCCCTTGATTTTCGCTCATTTATGTCACTGAAATTCTCTGTCATCCCCTTTTTGCACATCTAAGCAGTCAGTGCAATAAGAACCTTCACCACGGGCGCCTGGCTTGGTCACGTCTTTTCATGGCGACCCTGCGATAAGCTCTGAAGACGAGGACGGCCTCCATGCAGTTACCTGACTCTGCAGCTGGGAAGCCTCTTTAGCGTGCTGAGTTTCCAGGGTCTCTGGTAGAGTCGAGTAGAGAGAACTGGACACTCCCTTCTTTCCTGCTTCCTTGTACTTCATCTGAAAACAAACCAAAGACCATGAATGTTGAGTGCACATTCACTACACTTCCTCTTCTGCTGGGTGGTTTATGGGACAGCGGCAGCTTTCTGAACCAATCAGAGCTCCTGGTTGTGTTTGAGTAAACGCTGCATGATGCAATATGTCATTTTCTTCTGGTTTCACTAATAAAAGTCATTATAGGATTCAACCAACACATTTTTTTAAAAAACAAAAAACCCCAACAACCCACGTGGACCACAGAGTGGTTCAGATTCTTTTTGTGATAGAAACTTCAGAGTCTTGATTTTCAAAAGAGACCGAGACCATGAATGAGCTCCAACATGTTCATCAACAGCATTTAATTTACTTTGGAAGTGTCCTAAATAGGATTTTATTTTTTTGCATAAAGGCTGGAATGATAAGAGTAATAAATGATAATGATAAAATGTGTTTTGTTGACTTCAGTTTCAGTCCTGATATGACCTGCGTCCACATTTATGGGATGAATTTACATTTATTGAGAGGAAACGTAGAGTCGTATGTCGTCTGCATAGCTGTGAGACTTGAATTACCAGGACAATGCATTTAAATGCTGTAATGCTTTGCATCCTGTTGTTGTGTAAATTTACTGGGAGTGAAATAAAACTAATTTGTAGTCAGAAACATGCTGAGGTCCACAGATGATGAAGCCGTCTCTCCCACACCTCACTCTGCAGCTCTGACACATTTTTGGCGAAGCGAGTCTCAGTGGTTTCTGGGAGCTGAGAGTAAATGCTCTGGGAGAGGTTTCTCTTTCCATCCTCCTTGTACTTGTTCTGGAAGAGATAAAGACACACATGTTGAAAACATCTGGGGGCGACGAACAGCTGCCCAACACAAAATAATGATGAACGTGAACCGCAGACTCAGAAAGTCGGCTTCACCTGTGGCCTAAAACAAGAACTGGACTACAGCCCCCGTCTCTCCCGGTAGATTAAATGTGATTATTGATACATCTTCAGTGAATTTTATAACGGCCTGTGATATTCCTTTGATCCTGTTTCTGATCTAAGCTTTAAACATCTGAGAGCATCCAATAACCAGCGTGGTGATTATTTCTAACCAGTCAAACAGAATTCTTGGTGCAACTCTGTCTGCACTTCAGATATTTTGAGATGGCATCAGCTGTCAGTTCAAACATATCAGGAAGCATCGTGAAGTCCTCTCTGAAATGTCTGAGTAACGGGTATGACTCAGTCTCAGGATATTTTCATAGACATTTCTATGACCAACAACACAGGAGTCAGTTAATACATGTGAAAAACTCAATACGGTCTCAATGGTGCACAGGGCAGACTGAGTAATGAGTATCCATAGCAACCGTACTGATGTGTCATGCTGAATGAACTGTTACCTTTCAATATGCACTGAGTTTTTTATGCTTGTGTGTTAGCAAATGGGGGAAACAGTGGTGCTTGTTAGGGAGCATGTACTGTGGCAAATGAATCCACACTGCGGTGAAACGATGTGTTTGGGATTTAGTTAAAACGTTGTGTCGCCTGGAGCAACAGTTTGACTCACTGATACCTTGTACTCTTGTTTGTATTTATATATTTATATGTGTGCTTTATTCAAATGAATGTATCTGCCTCCTTCCTGAGCTCGGTTCTGCTCCAGGTTTGTTTTTCCTGCCACCACCACCTCAGTGCTGTGAACTGACGCTGTATAAATAAAACTGGACCGAATACAGGAGATGAGCAGAGATGTTCTCTGATGTTCTTCTCATGTCTACGCTGGTTTTAATCATAGACTGTATATATGAATATGGACAACATGTCTCCACTTCCTTGCAGTGGCCAAACTGACTTTATTTGGGTCATAAGCTCCACCTCCCTTTAGCTAGTGGGCGGGACTTGAGACAAACTAAAACACTAAAAAATATGTTTTTCAAGGATGGTTTCTGTCATTTTAGGTAGTTTATAAAATGTTGATGAACATTCAAGTGTCAGTTCCTTGAATAAGTTGAAAATTAGGAAAGTGTATAATCCATCATGTCCTTGTAACTGGTGGAAGTGCCACACGTATCCCCGGGAAAATATAAATATGTTGATCATATTTATATACAGCCTATGGTCCAAACCACAGCCTAACAGAAGACAAAGACATGGAGCTGCAATACTGGGAATGACTCATCTTATGGGTCTTTATAAATCCTGACAGTTTGTTTGGAAGTTTACTGGTGGAAATCAGTGATGTTTAGCTTATAGGCAAACGTCACTGTGACAACATTTGGGAGGTGGAGGAGATTCCAGCTGATGGAGGGGTTGTGTTGACCTCGCTCAGCGTGTCCGTCATCTCTCTGGCGAAGCTGGTCTCGGACGTGTCGGGTAAAGTGGAGTAGAGCGAGCTGGACATCTCCTTCTTCCCGCTCTCCTTGTACTTGATCTGAGATTTATAAGGACATCAAATGTATACATTCATACATCCACTGATTTGAAATAAAAAAACATCATCATAATCAGACATATATTACTCTCGTTTAATGCTACAAGTCGTCAACACATTACCTCACTGAGCAGCTCTGCAGCCTCTTTCGCGTGCTGCGTGTCCATAGTGTGAGGCAGGAGGGAGTACAGGCAGGTACTCGCTTCTTTCCTCCCTGCTTCCTTGTACTTGGTCTGCAGTTTCAGATGAGCATAGGCCTTAATGCATGCAGGTAGCTTTGTGTAATACACATAGAGCCCAGCAGCTGCATGGACGTTTCTGGCTAAAAACAGGTGGAGAAGTTGTGCAGGTGTAGACAGAAACACGTGAGCATTTTAAGCTGCTTTTGTTGTTCTTCTCCCTCTGGGAAAGGAAACTTGTTCACGTTGTGTGACTATGAATGAGTTTGATATCACAGACAAGAGAGCAAAGGAAAAGAAATTGAACAGGAACCCTGTGTAATAAATAATAAATAACCGTATACTGTTTCCGTAGGGTGCCGTACCTCACTCTGCAGCTCAGACAGCTGTTTAGCCAGCTGTGTCTCCGTGGTCTGAGGCATCTGATGGTACAAACTGCTCTGAATCTTCTGCTTCAGACCTTCTTTATACTTCACCTGCAGGGACACGAGGGAGCATCACATGACAGCGTAGATACTGGCCTGGGGTGAACCACGGGAAGATAAGTCCCAAAAGACTCTAGTGAAAATTGCCTTGATTGTAATGAGAACTGGGGACATTTGGAGCCGGAGGATTTGTTCAGTAAGTCCAACAATATGTGGAATCCAGGTTCTTAGGCAGTGAACTCTGCAACCAGCTTCCTACTCTTTTCCATCTTTCACTTCCTGCAAAGACTCTGGACTGAAAGTGGAATCAGCTGATAAAGAAGCAGCTTGGTTGAGTACCTCACTTTGCAGGTTTGATGCTTCTCTAGCGTGTTGTGTGTCGATCGTCTCAGGCAGCAAAGAGTAAAGATTGATGTTCATCTCCTTCTTCCCATCTTCTTTGTACTTCACCTGAAAACAGAGTCGATCTGAAGCATCTCGTACGTGCTCTGCATTCATGTCTTTAGAGTCTTTAAGCTTCCTCTAACCTCACTGAGCAGCTCAGACACTTCTCTGGCGTGGGCCGTCTCTATGGTTTCTGGTAGCTGGTGGAACAGACTCGAGGAAAGACCTTTCTTCAAGGAACCCCTGTACTTGAGCTTAACACAAACATGAGCACAGACAATTATCCAGCCAGAAAAACAGCTTCCTCCACTGAACTTTACAGATCACTACCGTACAGAATGACTACATGACATGTTAAACCAGGGAGGATCAGGTTAGAGTTGCTGGTGACAGTTTAAACCTCCTCACTGACTGCACTCACTTCACTGCTGTGCAACGATGCTTTAAGCAGGAGGTTGACTCGTCTCTGATAACATGAAAAGTCGATGTTGTCAACTCCTGGACTGAAACTAGTCTCCTAATCATCCAGGCTATTTGTGCCTATTTAAGTATTTAATTACCAAAATCAACCGACTGTATTTACTGTTTTTAATGTACTTCCGTCCTCTTTTCATTGTGTTTTAATGCTGTTTCTTCCTATTTGCTTTGAATATGCATATAACAGGTGCTTTACAAAAGCCTTTTACCTCGCTCTGTAGTTCAGACGCCTGCTTTGCGTGCAGCGTGTCCAGAGTCTCAGGCAGAGTGGAGTACAAAGAGCCGGACGCTTCTTTCTTCCCCTTCTTGTACCTCATCTGAAATGAACGCCATGAAATTATAATAACATCATAATTCATCCATGGCGTTCTAAAAACCATTCATTGATAAAGTTCATTTTCAGTCAAAATCAAATGACACCATCGTTACACAGAAGATGCAGATTCCTCACCTCGCTCTGCAGCTCAGCCACGTTTTTAGCGAACTGCATCTCAGCGGTCTCTGGCAGCTGGCTGTAGATACTCTGAGACAGACGCTTCATCCCGCTCTCTTTGTATTTACTCTGTTAAAAGACACGAGGGCAAAAACATGCACCATGACATCTCTGACCACTACACATTTCTGCGTGGAACTTACTAAAGGTGCAGTAGATATGGAGGAATTTTGATGCTCACAGATTTAACCATCAGATTTTTTGTGTTTCTCTTAAATGCAGTGCTAATGTTGTGGCTTCTCCGTGTACCAGGTGTGTGTAACATTCATCACTGTGATTGATCAGGTTGAAAAAATGCTGTTTATTGTGTTGGTACCTCACTGATCATGTCCGTCATCTCTCTTGCGAAGCTGGTCTCTGACGTGTCGGGTAAAGTGGAGTAGAGCGAGCTGGACATTTCCTTCTTCCCGCTCTCCTTGTACTTGATCTGAGGACATTCACACAGAGCAAAGCGCATCATGTTGATCCAGTCCTAAGCTCGGTGAACCCTCGATGTTCACAGTGTGGAAACACTCACCTCACTGAGCAGCTCCGTGGTCTCTTTTGCATGCTGGGTCTCCAGAGTTTCAGGCAGGAGAGAGTACAGGCAGGTATTCACCTCTTTCTTCCCAGCCTCTTTATATCTCGCCTGCAGATATCACACAGATATCATAAGCTAACATCATTTAACTCCACGGCCTTGGAACACCAAGGTTTCAATCATATTTTGAAGACTTTGCACACACGATCATGAGCAGATTTATTTTGGCATTTCATTAAAAGCTCAGAAAATAAAAATCAGCCTCTAGTTTAATTCCGATGCAGTGATACAGTTAATAGAAGCTGCAACGCTCCATCTGTGTAGGAAGTTTCATGAGAGCTTTGAGCAAGTGAGAAGTGACGCCTCAGAGAGTTAAATTAGCTCCAAATGATGACTGAGCGCCGCGCTGAGGAAGGCACTGCTATTCATGCTCAACACAATAAACCAGTATATTTAGAACTGAGCCTAAATCTTCTGTCATTACTGTGTGAGTCAGTGTTGGTCTGTCAGGGCCAGCGAAGCCTTCGCTACAAGCCTGAACCTTATCAAGATCACTGACTGACATTTAATATTCTCCCACTAATCTTATTAAATCATTCCCAAAAGTCTTTTCATTTTTCATTTCATGTCTGGTCTGTCTCTCAGCTGTGGCGCTTCTTTCACTGTAACTTTACATTAGTGGTGGAAAAAGTGAAATGCCTCTTTTCTCAAATATTTTCCAACTCAGAGCTACAACAACAAATAGAAGATAGAAAGATATTCAATATTTAACAGTAAAATAAGCTTTAAAATGTTACTGCAAGAAACACAACGCGACCCAAATATATAAATATATGTGCCACTCCCACATAATTCCTGCTCGACTGCCTAAAGCCAGAAATATTGGATTTCAAGAGTGAAAAGGAGAAAGTGTGTCACGGTACCTCACTCTGCAGCTCAGACAGCTGTTTAGCCAGCTGTGTCTCCGTGGTCTGAGGCATCTGATGGTACAAACTGCTCTGAATCTTCTGCTTCAGGCCTTCTTTATACTTCACCTGCAGGGACACGAGAGCAGATTGACTGGAAATTAACACCGTTTTTTACATGTTGAACTGAAAATGGTGTCACGACAGAACTGATTTTGTATGATTTAAGCTAGAAAATAAATAAAAATGTACCTCACTCAGCAGGTCTGACGCCTCTTTAGCGTGCTGGGTGTCGATGGTCTCGGGCAGAAGAGAGTACAGGTTGATGCTCATCTCCTTTTTACCGTCTTCTTTATACTTTACCTACAACACACACACACACACACACACACAATGACCGTCTTATACGTCCATAATGATCACATTAACTAATATCAGGTAATTTAGTTGGATTAAACCTTTTACTGTACCTCACTGAGAAGCTCTGATACTTCTTTGGCATGAGCTGTCTCTAAGGTTTCCGGGAGGAGAGAGTACAGGCTCGAGCTCATGCCTTTCTTACCCAAGTCTTTGTAGCGCATCTGAAAACAAAGACTGGCTTCAACGTTGTTCAAGTTTTAAAGGACTTGCACAGAGTTTAAGATGTTTACGTTGAAAGAGCAATGACGCTGAGTTGCCTGGCTCATTATTTATTGCTGAGGGACTGTCTCACCTCGCTCTGCAGCTCAGCAACACTTTTAGCAAACTGAGTCTCTGCGGTTTCAGGGAGCTGAGAGTAGAAACTCTGAGAAAGGCTCCTTCTGCCCTCCTTGTACTTACTCTGTGGGAGGACAAGCACAATGATCTGTCAGCAGTGTGTTGACATCTGTCAGTCTATAAGCTCAAAAAAGAAAAGGTCAGTGGAGTCATTTCAGTCTGCTGGACTCTGGCAAATGAGTCCGATCGATCAGATAAAACTCGTTTTTTTGGTGAACTGAAGAAAAAATGTTTGCAGCTACTCTTGAGTGGATAATGCAACTGGAACTTCAATGTTGAAGTCAGTTCACACAGATAAAGGAGGAGTTGAACGGATAAACTAGCTTCAGGTTCAAATGGCACAACTCTATAGTAACTTACAGTCAGTGGAAAAAACTGGGAGCTAGAAACAAACGTCTCTGAAGTAGTGGTCTGTACCGACTAGTCGACTTTACTGCCGCGCCGTGACGATGTAAAAAAAACTTTTACACAGTTCTATGGTCTAAACATATCTGCAGCGCACAGTATTCATAAGCTCATGACTATGTTCAGGTCTGTGTTCTATTTGTTGATATTGTTGCTGTGGTTGTAGAGTTTGTAGTGTTTTTTTGTCCTTGATGTCAGTGAATGCACCATGCCAGAGACGGGAGTTATACAATAGGTCAAAAACATAGCTGTGATTGCTGTAAAGCATTACAAGTCACTGACTCGTCGACATCGACTCACCTTTCAACACATATTAGTCGACTTTAACTAGGTCCGACCTTATTCTGAACAGTCAACGCTCAATTCAGTTTGTTTTAAGTGTGTTTTAAGTGTGTGTCGTACCTCACTCTGCATCTCAGTCATCTCTCTGGCAAACTGGATCTCTGTTGTGTCCGGGAGCTGAGAGTACAGAGAGGACGGAGCTCCTCTGACGTGCATCTTAGGACGGTAATTCACCTGGAACAGAGAGAATGACTGAACCAAGGTGGGTTTAATAACATGCACCAAGAGAGCCGCTGATCGGTCCAGGTTTTCTTCTGTTTACTGGTGAACTGGGTTTGTTTTGTGTAATATTTATGATACTAGACTTACCGGGTTCAATAATTAGTCAGGTTTTTTAAATCTGTCATACAGGCACACAATATAATATGATCATGTAATCTAATATATACAGTACATAATGTAAATGGAGATCAAATAACCAAACTATGTCTCAGACCTTTCTATCAAACCACTGAGAAAGATTTCCAGTGAATTCTAAGGACGATAACGTGAAAGGTTGACAGTGACCGTCCACTAGAAGGTTCAGCAAATAGAACAAAACATTTCTTTAACCTCGGTGAATGCAGAACTGTTACCAAATATGAGCTGTGGCAGTGATGCTTGTTGCCCTTTACACATTTCTGTTCAACACACTTGCATTTATAAGGTGTGAGCGTGTGTACAAGGACCAAAGGGAGAGTTGAACTATCTGTAGTGATGCAGGAAATGACACGTTGCAGGACAAAGAAAGGAAAGCATGAGTTGTGTTTGTACTCAGAGTTATGAGCAGGTGACTTCAAGGAGCTACAGAAAAGGAACAGGGTGCACTCATCCTTTCAGGGGAATCACTTCAGTGGACAAAAAGACGTCATTACAGAAAAAGAAAACCTCCTTCAGAGTACCTCACTCTGCAGCTGTGACATCTCCAGAGCGTGCTGTATTTCTGGAGCGTCTGGAAGTTGGGAGTAGAGGGAGATTGAGGCCTTCCTCTTCCCGTCTTCTTTGTATTTTTTCTGCAACAAGAGCACAAGTGATGACCTGACATCTGTTATCTGTTAGCCAGCATGGAGCCCTACTGAAATAAACCCAGCGCTGATGCTCCGACTGGAGTTACCAGAGTAAATATGTCAGACATGCCCATTGGCTGCACAACTAAGAACCAATGTACCTCGCTCTGAAACTCATGGACGGCCTTGGCCAGCTGCATCTCCGCGGTTTCAGGAAGCTGAGAATACAAACTGTTGCTCATCTCCTTCTTTCCTTCCTCTTTGTACTTGTTCTGAGGAGCAGAGAGAGTTTTATGGAACTTAAGAAAAAGAATCATTTTAACTGGGCTGTAAAACATGGAGCCGTTTACTTTCATGGAGAAGGAATACAAACATGTTTCACTAGTTTAAATATCACAACGTCATTGGTTTTACAATGTGCAAATATTTTAATACACTGAATTCATCCATCAATCTGTCCATCAGGGATTCATTCATCTTGTTCCTCCATCATCCATTTACACCTTTACACCACCAGCATCCAGCCTCTCACCAGTCATTCATCCATTCATCCTTCCTATGAATCACTTCTAATCTTAACCCACTCATCCATTCATCTGCTCACAGACTCATCCTCCCATCACTTCATCCCATAAACTCACAATCAATCACCCTCCCGTGAATCTGTCATTTATCATAATAATCCATCTGTCTGTGAATCTACTCATTTATTCATCGTTTCACCATCATCATGTCCCGTCCATCCATCCATCCATCCGTCCATCCATCCGTCCATCTATCCATCCATCCATCCATCCATCCATCCATCCATCCATCCATCCATCCATCCATCCATCCATCCAGTCTGACCTCGCTCAGGATCTCTGTCAGCTCTTTGACAAACTGGGTTTCTGTGGTTTGTGGCAGCAGAGAATAAAGGGAGGAGGAAATCTCAGTCTTCACGTTTCCCTTGTATTTAATCTGAAAAACAAAAACACGCCATCTTTATGATCCCTACGACCAACTTAACAAAACACGCCTTGTCTTCACAGTTTAACCTGGTTTTGTGTGGTCGTGCGTTGTGAGTTTGCCTGCACAGGTGCATCCGTTAACTACCTCGCTCTGCAGCTCTGAAGCTTCTCTGGCTCGTTGTGTCTCAGGAGTCTGAGGCAGGACGGAGTAGAGAGACAGCGACGCCTCCTTCTTCCCCTCCTCCTTGTACTTTGACTGGAAGAGTTACACGATTTAGACAAATTATCAGACTGACGGATCAATGAGAGAGAGAGAGTCAGGTTCCTCAGACGTGATCAGACCTCGGAGATCACGGCGCTGATGTTCTTGGAGTGGATGAGCTCGGCTCCTGGAACAAACATGCTCTGGCCCTTCATCTTCTCAAAGTCCTCCTTGTACTTGACCTGCAGGGAGGAAGGAGACATGCGTGTTCAAGCTGCACTCCAGCTCCATCCTCTGGACGAATGCTGTCCTCTTTACTGCAAACATCATTTATTATAGGAACTTTTAAATATCTTCTGCTCAAGTTGGACCTTGAACCTTATCGTGGCTGAGTCAGGACAAACATAATAGATTTTCTCCAGATTTGTCTAGTCTAATAAACACATTTATTAGTTTGACATTTTTTAAAACAATTTCTTTTTTGTCTATAATTTCCAATACTGTCTCTTGTTTTATATTACCCACCATCCCACATATACACTAATACCAAGTGGGTGATACTAACAGTAATGATGTCCTCCTATTTCACCTGAATGAGGTGGACAAATGGGACCTCTTCTATATTTTAGGGGAAAATACATCAAACTTCAGACAAATATTTGATACGGTAACATAACATGAGCTCTGAGGGAGTTTCCCGGTGTAAACGAAAGTGGACTGTTGAGAAACCTTAGGTTTTCATGTGAAAGTACTTGGTAGGTTGACCTAGCATCACAACCCAACAGCAACGACAGTGCCGGGAGGCAGAGGCTTTTGTGGTTCTGTTCCCGAGCACATTGTTTCTCTGTGCAGCGTCTGAGTCAACTTGTACTGAAGCTAATGAAGCTCGGGGAGAGAGCCGGACGTGTGTCCTTGTGACTTGCTTGTGAAGCCACCTACATCCATTCAACGTATATTTTCACCCAGAGCGACAGAGCTCCACAGTGCTGACAGACTTCCTTTTAAACACTTCTGGCTGAGACTGACTGGACGTTTGGTCAAACAAACAGAGTGGCAGATTTTCTGCAGAAACCCGGGAGAGAAATGGAATCGATCCACAGATGACAAGCTGTCGTATCCAATCTGTGAGTAGAACCCAGTGTGGGCAAAAAAGGAAGACAAGCGAAGAAATAAAAGCATGGTGCTAAATACTGGTTCCTTTGCATATAACCAGCAAGTGAATCCAAGTTCTCAGGAGCGGTTTACTGTGCTGTCATTATTCCTCCATGTCCGTTCAGACTGGTTGACGTCGCCATGGTAACAGAGCGTGTAATTGACCAGAAATGTTGAGAATGAAGATTCAGCAGAGGGTTGCTGACGTCCTAGGTGAGTGTTTAACTTCTGAAAGCGAATCATCTTCCTGCATGTGACAAAGTAAAATGACGTCTGAAGGCAAGTTTTCAGCAGCAGCTGGAGAACAAGCGGAAAGTGGATTGACTCGCTGCCAGTGAAAGCTGATGACTCATTGTGCAAACAGTCGAGCTGCCAGGTTTGAGTCACACCAGGGAATCAATACCTCACCCGCCAACATCCTACAACAATGTTCACACCCATTCAGCGACGGTTATGCTGAGAGATGTTTAGCTCTAAAAGGCGATCAGGGTCAAAAAGCTGCTGTCCTGTGAGTACACATTCCTCTTTGGGGGACGTTTCCAACGGCAACACTGCCTTCACATCACGTCAGAAGAGGCGTGAAAAAGGAGAACGACACATTGCTGTCTTACACGGTAAAGCAGTTTATTCATGAGTTTAAAATGAAGCTGAAAAAATGACTTGATTTAGAAATCCTGACGTTTTGGCTCCTCAGAGGCTGCAGGTTTGTTTTATTGTTTTACTGTCAAACCTTGAGTTCAATAGCCATGATACATCACGTTTGTGAGTGAAGATGCTTCTATTCATAGAAGACTGGAGCGGTTATACAGGAGTCGTAGGTTGGATTGGAAGGAGTGTATGAAGAGTCTTTGGGAGCAGCATCAGGGCGGCTGAAACATGGAACATGGACATGAGAACTTGTTGGTCTGTACAGGAACTTAAATACCACCAAGTGTCTTTCCCACCAAACCTGCATGGTGACACGCTAAAATGTTAAGTATGACAACATTATCCTGGCATGCTAGCACCATCAGTGTGTTCATGAATATACCTGAGCATCATGAAGCTACAACATGAACAAACAAGCAATGTTCACATTTAACAAACCGACGCTGAATTAACTCACATCACTGACGAGCAAACTGCACCTCCTGTTAAAGGAAGGGTCTGGCAGTGGAGGCTTCACGTCGGAGGAGGCCTGAAAACATACAGGAACACATGAGAACCAGAGAACCATCATTATCCAGACGGAAGGAGGTAGAGACTTAATTAAATCATTTTTATATTAGATTAGAAAGTTTTTTGGTTTGCAACAGAAGTCAACAACCATTGAATTTACAGTATAATACATAGAAACACAGATGTAAGTAATAAATGTCACCAGGTGAGTTATCATGACCGTATATGTAACCCACAGTGCAAGGACACAAGGACGTGACGAGAACTTATTTAGAAACCCTACAGCTGATTGGCTCTGAGTTCAGTACTGCTCAGCCTGTTTTTATTAGTGATGCTGTGGTTCCTGTACGACTGCAAACGTTAGGATTGACTCAATACAGGATGAATAAAACTTTTTAACAGTGATCTGTCAACATTAAAATACCTCAGTTTCCTTAAAAAGAACAGTCTCTGGTTGACTTTTTTGCAGATATAGTCCGTATTGACCTCAAAAGTCCGTTTGTACCCAAACACTTATACTGGCTCTACAGCTGTACCTTTAATGAAAGCCCAGTGTTTCCTGAAAGATCTCAAACAAACCTGTATATAAAACTTAAATCTCTCTATTCTAAGACTTCTAATGGAAACTAAAAGAGCAGAGAACAATAGTGAGAAACTTCCCTTATTCCAGCACTGTTAATCTCTCGCCTCTGTTAACTCGCCGGATCCAGTCCTAGAAAAACACTATCAAAGGCTAATAACGGCACATTTTCATTTGTAGTTTCAGTAATCCTCTCTAAGCCCTCATAAAAACCTGCGGTGCCAGGCCATGGCCCACACCAAGGTCAAGAGAAAGACTGAGGACCAGGACATAAGGTTTCTCAGCAAACTTCAAAAACACTCAGAGAGATTTATCAGGACGCAGTTTGTTCATCTGTTACATGCAGCAGAAAGAATAACCCGATAAACAGCACTGACAAGCTGAACTGTTCCGATGGTTCTGGTCTCACTGGGACATGTTAACTACTTTCATCAGGATCATTGAGCCTGTGAAGCTGCTAATTGCTTCTCTAGTCTGATTATTTGGGCTGAATATTTAATTTGCTTCTGAAAACTTGCAGGAAGTCAAATTTCAAAGTTCTTACCTCAGATTCCCAAACTCCCAACAACCTCTTTGGTTCCGACCTCTCATCCTCTTCTTCATCCTCTTCTTCATCCTCTCCATCCATCTCTGCATCATCTTCTTCCTTCTCCCTTCCCCCCTCCTCCTCGTCCTCCATTACATCCTTACATTCCCCCTCCTCCTCCTCTTCATCACGTCTGGTTGTCGCCGTGTAAACAGTCGTCATGGACGTTACCGTCATCTCCTGGAAATTCTCTTCTTCCTTTTCCTCCACTGTCACAACTTTCTCAATCTCTCCATCCACGGCCTGAGAAGCTGACACCTCCCCCTCCTCCATCTTGGTCGACTCTGAGGTAAAAGGCAATTTGTGTTTATGTCAGTTTTATTTATGACCTTTACTTTTATTTAACAGATAAAGAAAAAGAAAGGAAGCAGGGAAATCTAATGTCCAGATGACACAACCCATTAAAGACGACTCATAGCCAGGACTCAGTATGTGGAGTTTAGAGTTCAGGTTATGAACCAAAAGACATTTGGACCAGTTCAATGTATCTAAAGTCAAAGTCTCAGGGCCGGAGAGTTGGTATGTTTTCATACCAGCATTCACAGCGGCCTGAGATCTCAAAGACAGAAATTAGAGTGTTTCCATATGATGTGTTCATGGCATCAAACGGTTTTCACTGAGTTAGTTTCTTTATGGGAGAGTTGGTCCAACACTGAAGTGTCTCCTGATGGTGATCAGATCAGTCCCTAGGTCGACCAACTTCCTCAAAGTCACCACATGACCAAGGTCAGTGTTTTCACGTCTTTGGTCACCATGTTGAATCCGTCCGCGGATCCTTTAAGGTCACAGTCCCCTGTCAGTCGCCTCCACCAAACCCAGTTCTGACTCACCTCTGCTCTGTGGTTGGATCTCCATGTCTTGGTTTTAATTTTCTGTTTCACTGGTTTAGAATATCGTAACTTCTTTCTTGTCTTCTCTCGTGTTGTTTTCCCACAGTTAACTTCACTTCAGGTTCTTCAAGGCGTTTTCCGTGTCGCCCCTTTTTTTCTTGTAAAGCTCTGAGCTTCTTCTTTGACCTCTAACCAACGATATAAACCCGCTGGCGGCCGAGCTGCTTCGTCTAGTCTCCCACCGTCTACTGTGAGGGCTGAAGGTCTCTTATCACTTTTTGGCTTCTACATTTAGCCCTCCACTCCAGACCTTATCACCACCATGCCCTTCATCTCAGCCAGGGAGCCAGGTTTGGGTACAGCTGTCTTTTAGGGACCAGAACACCATTAGAGCGAGACAGTCCTCACTTCTATACAAGGTTGTTTCAGGGTTAAGACTTGGTTTTAGGGTTAAGGTCACTATTAGGTCATGATCAGGATCAGGATCAGGGTCAGGGTCAGTTACATGTAAATGTGTGTGTGTGTGTGTGTGTGTGTGTGTGTGTGTGTACAGGCCGAGGGGATGAAGCTTTGAGTGTCGTACACTGAAAGGAATTTAACTTGAACACACACACACACACACAGAGGTGATTTAGTTGAGAACTATGAACGAACACACTGGTCGACTTGTTAGCAAGTTACAGGTGATAAGACTCAACTGTGCCAACACCAACAGACGCGTTCTTCACGTTTCTGCCTCAAAATACCCAGTGACGCTGACCCTCTTCACTGATACCACACACCAACGCTGCACGGCCTCCTCTTCAACCAGAACATGGGATAATGCCACTGTTTCCATGGAAACTCTTTTCTTTTTTTTTGACAAAGTGGTGCTGCTGTTTTTCCATCTTTATCTCCAACCCTGAAAACATTGGATTCCATGGATTCCAGCCTGGTTCATCTTTTCAAACACTTGTTTTAACAACTGGCTGTTTTTCTACCTCCATGAATAAAACCCTTCAACGTGAGGTTCACGGTGCATCAGCCTGGTTATTAGAAGACCTGTTATCAACAGCTCCACGGTCACATAAACATCTATTATGGTTATTAGAGGAATTCTAGTGTCCATGTATTTTAGTCCAGTTTTCTGTTGGACGTGTGCTTTTAAGTTTCCAGGTGACCAGCTTATGAGATGAAATCACACACTACAAACACACATTAGGAACAAGCTTCAGACACTGACGTATTAACATTATTTAGTAAGAGGTCAGTTTGTGGTAAAGATTAAAAGCATGAGTTGTCCCAGAATAAAAGAGGTGTACGTCTGTATCAGCCCGCATGCTTGTGGTCACAATGCTAAATTACACAGTGATGCAACAAACACGCCAAACACAACATGAACTGGTCTCAAAATGTCTGACACAGTAAAAGTCCTAAAGATTATTGATATGTCTGTTTTCAAAGGATGATTTGATTCTTCATAGTGAAGCTACTGTGTTTGTAGAGACAATTAAAAAAACACAGTTAAACACAACTGTCAGTGTTGTTAACAGATGAATGAATGAATATTTGTCTCTTCTTTTATGCTGAAAACGCTGTTAAATTAGAAAATCAAAGGGCATGTGAGAGGAAAGGGTTTTTTTTTTTAATCTTCTCTCAGTAATAAATAATTTCTTTTAAATATCCCAAAGCTGTAAATATAAATGATGCAGCTATGTGAGTGTGACAGGCAGCAGGTAGTCTGGCAGGGCCATCAGTGTCAGATGGCTGTGGAGGTAAACAGGACACGGACGACCACAGCAGATCTGACTGTGTTAGAGCCAAGTGACCATCTGCTGCTAAGAACACAACACAACAACAGAGATTTCTATTATTACGCACTCAGTCTTTAACATAATACAGCACGCAGACCACAGACACATACGGGCAAATAAAAGAAACGTGTGAATAACTCCACTCCAACATCCACTCAAAAGTTTAACTCTGAGCAACTTGGGAAACTGGTTAATTCAGCAGAATCTAGGCAGGTATCAGGTTTCACTCTTAACTGGCCAAAAACACAGACACTGACCTGTACACACCAGCTTTGACCATTAGAACCGTAGGTAGAGAGGAAACACTGCAGGACGCACACATCAGCCCTTTAACATCCAGGACGGTTTATGGGACAGCAGCAGCTTCTTGAACCACTTAGAGAGATTCTGACTTTGGTCATAGAAACTTCAGAGTCTTGTCTTTGAAAAGAGACCGAGACCATGACCAGCATTCAGTTACTCTGGCTACATCATGAAAAGGAGTTTTTTTTTATTTATTTATTTTGCTAATAGGTTGGAATGATGAGAGGTTAAATAGTATTAACGCAAGAATATTGTTTCCTGGGGGCATCACATGATTTAGAAATCACCTCCTGCATCTGTATTCTGTGTGGTGCATTTGCAGAGATGAAGTCAAACTCTTACTTTCTGCTTCCGCTCTGCTACATATCAGAGCTAAATGCTGTAGTGATCCCACCATCACCTCTGTGTTTGCTGTTTAGTTTTTTATTTCACATAATGAAGACATGGCTGATTTGCTCAGGATGAAGAACACAAACAAACTCTGCAATTACAGCAAATTACTGGAGGTCTCCAGTGAGCTAATGAAATCACAACCAGGAACAACTGCAGACTTCCTTCCCACAATAAGACGTACATTTTAGAAAGTGAGAGAAATTGCTGCTTTACAGAGCGGTTGGCATGACAACAATGTCACATCCTGTTTCTATGGCGTCAAATAGCTGAAACGAAACTTAGCAAAAATTGACACTTGAACATAAATCAACGTTATATTAACTACCTATAATGACAGAAACCGTCCTTGAAAAAATGATTTTAGTGTTTTAGTCCCGCCCACTAACACGGAGGGGGTGGAGCTTATGAACTATACTGCAGCCTCCAGCCACCAGGGGGAGCTCCCCTTGCTTTGGCTTCACTCTAGAGGAGCTGTTCATCTTCATGCTGCCTTTATGATGTAGATACAACAGTTACCATGACAACTACCTTGGATAAGGTTGCCCAGCGTTTATACTGGTGACATTTGCTTCTGTTGTCTTTATTTTTACCACCACATACCTCAACGAACCAATGATCCTCACCTGTCTAATTAATCCGGCCTTTTAACACAGATTAACAGCTGAGTTGTGCCGGCAGAGTCACCCAGAGTCAACCAGTAAACAAGACACTCTGGGGAATAATCTGCCTCCACTCGAAGCTGAAGCAGAATACACAGTTTTATAGGCGATAATAAAGAGAAAAAGAAAGCTGCCTTACAGACCAGGAGGTCTCTGGTTCTCGTGCTGCTCAGAGCTTGTTAACGAACACAAAGCTTTTCCCGGGAGAAATCCCTGTGATCTCGTCCTGGTGTGAACCTTTGCTTTACTGCCAGACGCCTTTTGCACTTCATAAAATTCTACTCAGACTTGAAATATGGTAGTTCACAATGGATACATCCATCCAGATAATACTCAGAAAATATTAGGACTGACAAAATAAAAGTGACCTCTTTATAAATTACACAAGACTCTTTTGTAATAGCTTCTCGTTTTTCTTTCAGGTCGGTGGTTCCATCTTTGAAACCCGTATCCTGTTTTCATGACCTGAACCAGAACCTCAGGACGAGGCTAAGAGCTACACAGAGTAACTAGTTACTTCTGTTTCAGAGGAAATGCATCAGACGTTAAGCTTAACCACAGACACAATGGAAATGTGTGCAGGTGAAATGGATTTGGATGAAGCTAAATTTCATCCAGTCACCAGGATGTAACATTGGTCAACAAGGTGCCTGGATTGGGGGTCACCTGTGAAAAAGGTTCTGCTGAGGGACGTCACATGCACCGGACATTTAGGATCTGCTGCTAATTAGTTTTCAAGTCATGCAAAGGAACCACAGCTCATTAGATGGATAGGTGACCATAAGGGTTTGGCCTCAGAGACTCCAGGAGTAACAGGATCTAGAACATAAGAGAATGTTTCCTTGATCTTCTCTGATTGGCTGAATGAAAACCACATGACAATAAACCTCACTGAGAGGAACAGGGACGCATTTAAAATATCATGACGTCACTCATCGGATTCTGAACATTGAAAATGAAGCCTGAAGTGGGCGGAACCTGTATTCGCCATGTTGGATGAGCTTTACTCCGCCCACATTCAGATACTCCAAATATGGACATGGGGTCATACTGGGGCGGAGCTAAAGCAGCCTGGACGGTTTCTATTTGATACAACCATGTGACCATGTCACAGCTTCCACGTTAAAATGAGCAAGGAAACACGTTCAGCAGAGGAAACTTTACGGAGAACGTGGAAGGATTCAAATATCAGACGTTCAATGGACTCAGACCGAGTGGCAGCAGCTTTGTGTTGCTGTGCTACTGCCCCCAAAGATAAACTCATTCTGGTTCCCACAGCAAAGCAAAGAGGCTCGACCGAGACCGACTCAAGAACAGACCGGGACCACAGTCTGCAAAGACAGGGAGTTAAAACCCAGCAGGTACAGAACTGCACAGTCAACAACACCAACAACATGGTCAACTCCCGTCAGAACTCCCTTCAGCTCATCTTCCTGTCACATCTTACTCCTACTACCGTCCTCTTCCTCCAGCTTCTGGCTTCCTCTCTCTGCCACCACCAGGTCGCCCTTAAAGAGCTGAGTAATAAAATAAAATGTGTGGGCTGCTGAGTGTCACTCCGTTTGCGAGGCGGTGTGTGTGTTTTAATTAAGTGGAGCAAATGAGGAGAGAGAATTGGTGGCGTATTAACGCAGCGGAATAATGCGATCACTCGGTCAGGTAAACAGAGGGATAGAGAGGAAAACCCAAGAATAATAGCAGTCACTGATGATCATATGTGGGGGGGGGGAGGATAACGTCCATCAGACTAATGAGCTGCACCGGAGTGACTTAATGAAGCTTCAATCTGTGTCTCAAGTCATTGGACTCTTTTTCTTTTCCAAACCAGACCAACAGAAATATGACAATAAAGGGACATTTAAATGAAGTTCCTGTCTTATAACATATCTAAATAAAAGGATCATTAACAAGTTGGAGAAATGTAAGGAGACTAGCTTAGCATCATGTGCTGAGGTCACTGGGTCATCAGGACACATGTGTATGTATATATATATCATTCATTAGCATTATTAGCACTGTAGCTCAGACAAACAGGAAGTGATTTCAGTACGGGTCATAAGCTCCGCCCCCTCCACTGTCTGCGATTAGCTCCAACTAGTTCCAATCATTTACTTGTGGCTCATCTTGCTCTAAGCTCTGAGAGGATCTGCTCCACCAAATAAATACTGACCTGTTTGGAAGCTGTGCTCCACCTGTGCAGCAGATTTCTCCGCGCTTCATGTTGCCTCTGTTCTTGGTGCCTTTAAAATGAATTCATGTATGAATGAAACTGAAAAGCATGAACACATAAATGAAATGTGTTGGTCACTTACACTGATGGTCGTAGACGAAGCTCCTCTTCAAACATCCGATGGTGTCAACACTGGACGGCTTTGTGTGTGTGTGTCTGTGTGTGTGTGTGTTCACTGACCAAAGTGCACCCTCACACATACAATTCACATGCATACCTCACACAGAACGTGGTGTGTACCTGTGTGTGTGTGCGTGTGTGTGTGCGTGTGCGTGTGCGTGTGCGTGTGCGTGTGCGTGTGTGTGTGTGTGTGTGCGTGTGTGTGTGTGTGTGTGTGTGCGTGTGTGTGTGTGTGTGTGTGTGTACATACGTTGCTGATCTGCTCCTGAGTCCGTCTGAGTCTTTGCATCTCAGGCGTATCGGACACGATGCTGAACCCTCGACCTTTACTCTCCTCAAAGTCCTTCTTATACTTCACCTGCAGAACACAGAAAGAAACACTCGATGTTAGAAGGAAAATTCACTGAAACCTTCTACCAGCCAGGAAGGACTGATTATTAGGATTAGAGTTCAAAAAAACTTTGTGATTGAAAAGTATGTTTTTCAGTAAAGACCTTTTTTTTCAGCTGTGTTCCCTTAAATCTTTGTGGGAGGAATAAAACATCTATTGAGAAAACTGGCTTAAGAGGCAAGAGAAGTCAAACTGGATTATTGACCTCATCAACAATCACTGACTGTATGAAGTCATCCACTGGATTTGTGAAGTGTGCAGATCCCCAGATCTCTATGAGATGAGATATGATGAGCCTTTAGTCACTAGTGAATCATGAATCACTAGTAACTACTGACTACTATCACCTGAAAAACACTTCAATGATACTAGCTTTGGGCTAGTTTAATAGAGAACCGCTAGCTGCCAGACAGGAGCGATGCAGCATGGTGCTGGGTTAGCTGGCTGCTAGCAACAGAGATTAGCACTTAGCCTAGCATGGTGGCTTTAGCTAGCTGGTAGCAGTGAGTTGGGCAGTCGTGTTTAACAGCTTAATGTCATCAGGTCCATCCCACTTCCCACCAACACCAGAGGCCAGGTTCCTTCAAACGGATCTTTATTTCATTTCAGTTATTAGAACCTCATCATCTTTATTACTTATCATTATCATTATTTAATTGTTATTATTATTGGTCTATTAAATTGGGACAATGCACATTAATCCCCACTGATGTGTTGGTTGTGTTATTTTTCAGCCATAGTCCCAGAGCAGCTACACAACAGAGTTTGAGATATTTCTTTTAAAAAGTAAGTAGTTGTCACAGTTTCTGATGTGTGGTGGTAACTAGGAATGTGTTCCTCAGATCGGACCATTTAGGAGAATTTAGTTGTACGCCTCGGTACATTACAGTCACCTCTAGTTACAGCTCTACAAGTTTTATCTTGTGTACTTTAACTTCCTAGTTAATGAATGTGAGGTTTCCTGGCTGTCTTTCTACTGTAGTTCGGGCTGGAGATGGTCTGGAGTCCTGTTTTCAGTTTCTGTTCATTTCATTTAGGTTTAGTTTCTTTCTTTAAGGTAAATAGTGGAATAAATGTTCCCACTTCCTCTTTTGTTCTGTTTGGTCGGCTCCTGCAGTCCTTTTTAGCTCTTTAAGTTTGACTTGTTGGAGTTTTATTCCTACTATCTTTAAGCTGAAATAAAACACACAATGTTTGAAAATCTCCAACGGTGGTTTTTCCTTTTATATGTTATGTTTTTGAAAAAGAGACTGAAACAGTGACTATGAGCATGTTCAGTTATCATGAAACCGACCGATGATGTATGAAGGTGGATTTTACCCCTGAATGTGCCCACACAGTAATTACAGCACTGAAGTCAGCTTCACACAGTGTGAATGGGGCTTTAAATACACCATTCAGATGCACTTAAAGCAGCAATATAAAGGAAAAAGAGAAATACCTTTCTGACGGCCTTTATTCCCTGCAGACTATGTCCCACAGAGACATCACATCTAAAGATCCACAAAGATTATTTCAGGCTTCAAGTGTTAACACTAGGGTGGTGCTACTTCCTGAATGCTGACAGAAGAACTTAACTTTCCTCTATTTCACTTTAGGAAAGTTTTGTTTTTGTTTTTTATTTTGCCGTTGTGCACAGTTTTGCACAGTTTTGCACAGTTGTGTGTTGTGCTGTGTCTCTGCCAACCAGCCGGCGGAGTGGCCAATTTACAGCCCACAGACGACCACAACAAATGAGCGACAGACGGTCATTTCTTACTCAGGCCTTACTCTGCCTGCACTTCACTTCGACCTTCAGAGGAAACACTGCGGCTCATTTAGATGTAATGGCACCGTGCTTGTATCCATCAGTCATCTGTAACAGCCCATTAGTCCTCAGAACAGACTTGTATAAGGCTGTAAACTGCAGAGATATGACTCATACAGGTTTTGTGCCTTCCAGTATTACCTCACACTGATTGTGCCCCTTGTCAATACGAAGCAGATTGAATCCACATTTGTCAGTCCGGCGCTCCCTACTTAGCTCATATGACAAGTGAATGAGCTAAACCAAACACATGCAGAGGAAAGCAGCTGAGGGACAGCAACACTTGAGTGGAAAAAGTTGACTGCTCTAAATGGTGAAGGAAGGACGAGGCAACGGACGAGATGGACCAAGTTTTTCAGATATTAATCGTGTTGATGTCAGTTGCAGTTGTGTAAGAACAGACCCCATAAAATGTTGGCTCCATGAAGACCGTTTCACGTGGGTATAAACCATAGACTGTACATAAATATGGTACATAAAACACGTCTCTTCCTCCTGTCATTGGTCAAACTCATGCTATTTTCACGGAGATACGGGCGGCGCCATCTTGAGAGTCTGATGAGTCCGGTCTGAGAGTAGAGTCACATGCAGCCACATTGATGACTGGATGGCGTGGCACTGGTAGTCAGCGATACTGAGACCATAAAGGTACAGATGCTGACACTAACGGTAGTAACCAGACTGAAAAGCAATGATTTCGGTGCTTTATTGAATTTTTAATTAGCTTAGCATCCTTAGCTCTACTGCTGTGACATCGAATCAGTTTTTCTCCTGCATGGATGGAAGTGAAGCTTCAACTTGTCCTTCAACGTTTGTCTAAAGTTTGTCTGGACTTCACCTCTAAAGATGCAACAAGGAGGAAACACCTGGAATTAGATTCAGCATCTGACCACACATAGCATTAGCATAGTATTTTATTAAAGGACCAGAGATGTAGCGTCTCTGATGCCTGAAAGACCCCACGACTTAACGGTTGTATTTATATTACTTAAATTAATATTCTATTCTATTTCAGCTGCATGTCACAAAATGCCTTAAAAATAAAAAGTGTCCGTTTCTGGACAAAGTTTCTATGTTCAAAAGAACCAGTTTGGCTCCGGTACCAGATGAAACCTGAATCAGACCCAGATCTAATTATGTCACATCCTGTTTCTATAGCGTTAAACAAGTAAAATGAAACTTATCCAAAAAAAAAAAGACGGTGGTTTTATTTTATTTTTTAATTTAAACTTGTGTTTTGTCTATTCCCATGTCAGTGTTCAGCACTGTGTTGTTTTTAATCTGCTTTATGAATAAAGGTTGATTGATTGAGCTTTCAATTCTACCTTTTATTAAACATTTGCGTCCAACCAGTAATATGTTGTCATGAACACATTGGAAAAAATGTATTATTAACATCACAGCTTGATTCTACACGTCAACCGTAACCCGGTCATGTCACATCCTCTTTATTAACACAACTGGGTCAGAGATGAACATATGGGGGGTTTCCCACTGTGTATGTTTGTACACTCATGCCTCAGTGTCATTTTCAATTATTATCACCATCCTGAAGGTGAACTTGCAAGAATCAGTTCAAACATGAAGCAGCTCTGGTGTAACCTCGAGTCACAAAAGACATGTGGACCGGAAAATATGAAAAGGATGAGGAAGTGGAAGAGAGAGTCTGTCTTCAAGAGGTCACGATGGAAATGAGACCATGCATATCAATGCACATTTAAACGAGCCCCTACTGGTTTTACAAAGCTCCACGCTAAAAGATGAGAACATCAAAATGTCCTTTCGTTGTGAAATTTTATAAACTCGATCAAAGCTATTCAGCCAGTTGTGAAATATAAAGGGAATATGAAGCCCCTTCTATGTATGAGGCTGCATGTTGTGATTCACCATGATGTGCTTTGCATGTGTGTGCTGCTGGTAAGTGGCTGCAGACACTTATGTTCTAGTCTCTGCTGCTCTGCAGTTTTTACACTTTATGTACAAAAACAAGTTCTGATGGCAGCAGTCTGATACTTAGGGAACTGGAACTAACCCTAACCCTGACTAACACTAATCCTAATATTAATCCTGATCCTGATCCTAACCCTAATACTAACACTAACACTAACACTAACCCTAAACCTGGCACACAACAAAAGAGACCAAGAAAATCAGCTTCAAAACTATCGAAGCACAGGCATAATTATTTTAAGAAGTTCTATCCATCACATTTTCAATGTTTCCCTGAGAGCTTGGATGCTGAATTTTGGAAGATAACTCCGAGATAAATATGACTTAATCCAGGATCCAGGACACAAGTCGGATTTAGGGAAACAGTGGGAAGGAAAATCTCTCCGCCTGTTTGTAAAAATGCAGAAGAAGATTGAACAAGAGAAAACGAAGACGTCTGATGGAGAACGAGCAGCAGAGAGAAACGGGGCCAGAACAGACGAATGTGTAAATCTCTGCTCTGTAAATGACAATACATGGATCTTTATTGGTCCAGAGCAGCTCTTAAGCACACGTCCCATGACAAACAGCATGTCCCCTTCTGCAGACTGCTGAGTGGACATCTGTCCCTTTGTGCTGCAGTCTGCCGGCCTGACATTTCACACACAAACACACAAACGCACACACATCCCCTGGTTCCCTCACGTCCTTCCCATCAGTCTGTGTCAGTAGATCAGCACAGTGACTCATCTGAGCTGCTCCAGCAGCTTCTCCTGATGCACCTGAGCGTTTGTTTTCATCTCCACGTGGTGCCACGAGGGCGGAGATGTGAGCCAGAGAGCTACTTTAAAGAAACGCTGAATGCAGAGGCACAAGTCTGTCAAAATGTCCTTTCACCTTCATGTACACAAGGATCAAGATAAAACCTGTGCTGTCCTAATTCAGCATTTGATGGTGAAGGAGGATCGGGGCAAACTGTCATCTGCAGCGTCTCAGTAGGAGGAAACCATGGATACGGGTATTTTTAACATCTTCAATGGGCCAGAACATGGAGAGGGACATTTAAGATTCATAGTGAATTTGTTTTGCAAGTACTAAACTGAACTTGTGCTGGAGGGAATGTCATCAGATAGGAGACCACACAAGTTAAAAAACGATTGGAAGGGAATTCAGAAGGAATTATTCTTAATACTGAACACTGATTTATCTCTGACTCCAACCAGGAAGATAACGAGAATGATGATACCTCCTCCTGCTTTACCTCAGTGGCATGAGAGAGTGAAGAAGGTGTAATATGTATGGTATGTAATGAAGACAACACACCTTCATCTCACGATGGACATTTTCCATAGAAGTGAATATTTATATTTACCAACGTGGATCATTGTCAACCTGAACAGAAACAATCTAATGAACCGAACTGTTAATGGTTCATTCCTTGTGTGACTGTGGTTTTTCTTATGTACTGTATATATCACATGTTAATGAAATTACATGTGTAAATACATATGATGCCACTAAATATTTGGTTTAAAAAAGGATTTGTTTCACAGGGATTCAATGACATGTCAGAGTTTAAAGCAGAGCACATGGTGTGTTTACCTGGCTCTGCAGCTCACTCTGCTGCTTTAGTCTCAGGTTCTCTGGTGTGTCGGCCACGATGGTGAACGACGTCTTGGGGTAATGTCTGAAAAGAAAGAGAGCAGAGTTACACATCGAAACTACTCTGAGCACAGGCGGAGGATTAGAGAGAATTAGGAAGGCAAAGGAGGATGGTGATGATGTTAAAGCTATTCTGTAGTTAAAGGCCTGCAGGCGGAATGCCACCAACAAACAAATGAAACGAGCAGAAAGTAGCACATGCCAAAGAGAACCGAGGATCCTCAAATGAAATCCTTAAATTATACCAAGGATTAAAGCTCTGCAGAATCAGGGACAGGTGGATGTCCTCACAGGTTTCTAGATGTGTCCATCCACAGTCCACCTCTTCAGTCTTAAATAAGCCGCAGACATTTAGGTGGAGTCGTGACGGACCAGCTGCAGAACCCTGACAGAAAGCAGCGTCTGTGGCTTCTAATCTGTTTTGATGACAGATGTGTCATCAGTTACAAGACACATAGGTCCAAACTGAGGTGCGTTAGTTAATGTCTGACCACTTGGAGCTGATGCTTCATCTAAAGAAACAAACTCAGGAAGAAAGAAAGACAAAAGGAGGCCATTCTTCTACAGTCTGAAACCCTCCCATGGGGAAATTCATGACATTTTTCTAACTCTGCAATACTTGAGTTTTAAATAAATGTTCAGCCTTTACTTTAACTCATGAAAGCTGCAGGCTGCTAAAGGTCAGACCCCTCCCTATCCCGACATTAACCCGAGTTAATGACATTAGCAGAAACAATGAGGGGTCTTAAATAGAGACGCGCCCCCTGCTATTACACTTGTTATCTCACTTGACCTTTCAGTCTCTTGATAGTGGCCTAAGGGTGTGTGTACATTTCTCTGGATCTAAGAACACAATTAGTGAGCAGGGACACAGCGTGGAGGACAAGGGAAGTGCGATGGCGAGGACTGGAGATGGAAGAAGGAAACGCCTCCACACTCCACACTCCAACAACCTTTCAGCTATTAGTATTATTCTTGGCCAGAGAAGAGTTTGCCAAAGAAGGACCAGTGAGAGTTTAGGAGTTCAGTCCAAACCTCCGTCTAAACACTGAGGAAATACACAGCGCTGCACATCAAGCTCCATCGATAACAGCCCGGGTTATAAAGCAATTCCTCTGCACCGATGGTCAGACGTGTCCCTGAAGGTCCTTCATTCAATTACTGTGACTCATGCAGCTTTACTATCTGGAACATGACTCCACGTCGCTTCCAGACCTTTCCTTCCCCCACTGCTCCTCAGTTTGCAGGATTTGGTGAATATTGAACCAAAAATCAATTAGACCCCAAACTAATTTTTGGTTAGCAACAAAAACCTGATGTAATATGTAAATATTCATGGTGCCGTAGCATATTGACTTATGTCATGTTATCTTAATCAGTAAATGGACAGAAGAACTGTATCCCAGTAATCAGATGGTTCTTTAAGCGTTTGGATATCTGGGTTCAAACCTCAGTACTCTGGATCGAAAGAAACTGGAAGTCACACTTTAGTAGTTGACCTGTGGAGCTACTAATGTGACATACTGTAGGTGGACAAAACCGAAACTCCTGCCTGAAAAGGGACATGCAAGACAGAAGTGAATTACAGACCCAAAGGGCACTAGACTAACGTGACTCATTTCAAGATCACGACATAAAATCCAACAGTCATAGCGACGAGCATGTTTCAGATGGAAACGCTGAACAGAACAGAACCCAGAGACATGTTGATGTAGGAGTAAAACGACTTAGCCTGAAAACAGTTTATTTTATGTTGAGTCCAAAATCAAAAGTCAATTTAAAAAGCAGTGAAACCTGTTCACTGTTTTCTGTTCATTACTACAGTTTTTCTCCACTGATTTGTCTGACCAAAACAGCCCCTCCCTCTCAGACACACCTGTGTTCACAGGATACAGGTTTCACAGCAGCTCATCACAGCACACCACTGTTTAACGGAGGGAATGTTTCTTAGCAGTATTATTATTAGTCAGTATTATCAGTCATCCAGCTCCAGCAGGTTAATAATCCACTGATATTATTCCCGTTTACATCTCGTTCCTCACAGTCAGCGTTTCATCCATTTGCATTGTGTGAAAGAAGGTTTGTAGCACTGTTTGTGGTCATCTGTTTCGGTCGTTTAGTCCTGGTCCTGGTCTTCTTCCACCGGGACACGGACCGCTTCACGGTTCTGACACGGTGAGTCAGTCACGGCCTGTCTGGACCTGTGGTCTGGACCTGTGGTCTGGACCTGTGGTCTGGACTCGGTACCAGGTCCGGAGATGCTCCTCCTGTCGGCTTCTATCAGGACTTCTATCTATCAGGACACCTGGAGCTACAGCCAGATAAAACTTTTCCTTCTTTCACAAAATGCAAATGTTTGAAACGCACTGACCACGAGAACGAGATGTAAACGGGATAATATCAGTGGATTATTAACCTGCTGGAGCTGGATGAATGATAATACTGACTGGTTTGGAAATATTTCCTGAGGGGTTGATCAGCTGTGTCTCTGCTCGGTGCGTTACTGGACGGTGAAGCAGCGATGGATGGATGGATGGATGGATGGATGGATGGATGGATTTTATAGATGGATGGATGGATGGATGGATATGAGAAAGGAATTTAGTTTTGAATGGTTTTGTCAGAGATATGAGCTTTTACATGTGAGCTATGGTCATGTGCTGAACTCTACTAATGTTTTACCTAATGCTCTTAGAGTTTTTTGAGAACGTCATTTTAGTTTCAAGAAACGCGAAAAAAACCAACAGAGAAAATCTTTAATATGTGTCAGTCCTCTGCTTGTTTCAGCCAGTTTGATTTCATTTAAAAACTGGTTTCTAGAGAAACAAAATCAATCTGACATGTCGTCTTGACGTCATGTATATAAAAGAAATGGACGAGAATGAAAGTCTGTCCAGTGAATCATGGCTCCAGCATCATGTTCAGTCTCAGTCTGACCACTGCATCCGTCCGTCCCTCCGTCCTCTCTGCGCTGCCTCCCACTTCCACTCTTTCTTCCTCCCACTCTCGTTTCTCTCTGTCCTCTCCCACACACTCTGAATCCAGTATGAGCAGGGAGGTTATTCTCTGAAGAGCAGCAGGTAAACGTGTCTGTTCAGTGAGGATGAGGACGATGCCCACTGCTGTTCAGCTTTAGATTTAAGAGAATCATTTTATAGCCACGAGGATGTGAGATGAATATTCTGTTTTATCTTTATCTTCATGCATGAAAAGTGCTACAGTTTTTTTTTTACAAAGTGTCATAAATCTGGACGTGTCCATGTTGGAGACACGCGGTAAACGAAATGTTATTACAGTATGAAATGGTGAATTATTGCGGTGCTTTTATATACAGACGGCCAAAAGTTATCAGAGGAAAGGAGGCGCTGGTTAGTGGTTAGTGAAGCTAAACCAGGATCTAGAGAACGTCGGAATGTGTTCGGCGGTATTTTATTTTGTTTGTTTGTTTCTGTTTTTATATAAAGCATTTACAGCTGCATCTTTTGTATGAAACGTGCTCTTTAAATAAAGTCAGACTGATTGATTGAGTGTGGCTCCATGTTTCCATGAACTTTACCCTGTGAACAATCTAAAGTCTTTTATGTCCACGTTAATAATATGTCTTGTGAATAACTTTATTTGTTCTTAAATCTAAAAGGAATCTGTAAGTGGCACGAGTCGTCCTGTTTCTGTCATAATTCACTACAAACAGCATCACAGAGTTGTTGCTGAAGAGGATTCTCTGGATTCCTGGCAGTAATTAAGGCTCCCAGGCTGTGGTCTGTCCATGTCTGAGGCCTTTCACTGAGGATTAGCAGGAGATCATCTACAGTCAGTGTGTGAAGCTGAAACCATCATGTGGCTACGACAGGAAACAGCTTCAATAATACCAGGAAAAACAGGATAAATATTCTTTGTTTTCCTGTTGTCAGATGTTTCCCAGAGAATCAAGCTGAACCTGGTGGATGGTGAACGGGCCTGATAAATGTTTTCTGTGTCACATATTAATTGTCTGCACTCGCACTCATCACCTCAGTGCTGAGGTTAGATCAGCTCAGACTTTCCTCCTTCATGACTATAACTCTCTGAATCCATTAAAACTCGTGTCTCTGTGACTTTCTAAAAACCTTAAAGCAAAGTTTTAACATGTGTAACATCGAGCTGCTGGAAACTCAGCCGTGTTGTTGTGTTTTACTTCTGCTCTCTTAGTTTTAGTCTTACACGCACACAAAACTAATTTTGGTTTAAGTTTCACTTCACCTGCTCCTGTCGCTACTGGCAACCATGGATGCTTTGTTCGTTTGGTGCAACCCAATTCCTTTGAGACAAAGACCAGCTCTGTGGGATATTTTACAAGCACACACACACAGCCAAGGTAACTGCTCTGGCTGGACAAACAGCGCGGGACAAAACCTCAGTTTGTGTGGAGTCTTTAACAGCCAGCTGACGTCCAGACGCCTGCAGGAGACAAACGGCCGAGTGTGCTCTGCCCTGCACATCGTTTCAGTTTCTAATCACTAAGGACAAAGTCAGATTCACTCACGGACAAATCTCACATTAGGGAGAAAACCTGGAGCGTCTTAAACCATTAAAATACACTATTCACCTGCACAGAGCGGAAATGCAATCAGATAAATATCTGGATCACATGCACGTTATAGACACATAATCAAACTTAACACCCTCCTATTTGCAATGAGAGGTTTCTGTAAAAGTTGTCCTCAATTCAAAGACAGACAATGTTCACAAGGCTCCACCACAGTCACAGAAAACACTGAAATCAGTTGAATATTCGTGTCTGTTTTAATGAAATGTTTAAAATCAGACAGTAGCAGCGGTGACGTGGATTAAAATCCTTACGACCACGTTTGAGCACGAGTTAATAAAGGAACTGAAGTTGATAATCAGCACTGCTTTAAGTTTGGTGCAGTATATGTTCGTAATGTGACACCAGTCTGAGCTCCTTCAGCTGTCAAACGTAGACACACTGCAGGATATTACATAGATTATCGTGTCAGATCAGGGAGCATTAAATGCATCACCTCACATAATCTACCAGAGGAGGGTAAAGATGAAGAAACAGATGAACTCTCCAGGCCAGTAGGGGGCAGTAATGGGCATTAACATTGTGTCACTTGGGTTAAAAGCCTTTTGGTGCAGGGTCAGAGGTTTTTCTTGATGCACTAGCATTTCAATCTCATACCTGAGCTGTAGCACTACACTCGTAGTCTTTGGGGAATCTGCTCCTCTTCCTTCTTTCATATCTTTTTTATGATCCTAGCAAAATAAAGCCCGTAGAGGTAACTCAGGCCACAGCCGCTCAGTTTAAGATACGAGCCTCGTCAGTAAAACAACTAAATGTTGTGCAACCTTGTGTGTCGGCATCAAAGTTAAGGTGATGACACAAAGAAGTTAGAAGCTAAATCAAAGGTTCCCACTGTAAAGAGCTCAGTGATGTGGAAACGTTTGGCATCAAGACTTTATGTAATGTTTCTGTTTCTCCCTCATCTACAACACGGGCTAAAAAAAACCTCCACCAGGAGAGCAGAAACACACACACACACACACACACACACACACACACACACACACACACACACACACACCAATAATAGCCCAATAATACCTTCACATCCTGCCTTTCTGTTCAGACATCAGCTTTACAATACACCAGTGTGTGTGTGTGTGTGTGTGTGTGTGTGTGTGTGTGTGTGTGTGTGTGTGGTGCAGGACAGTGGGTGTGTTGTGGATACAGATTTAGCTTTACCATTGTCTAACACGTTGCGGTGGCATTTGCCAAACGACATCGGTCTCCTTGCTCCCAGCAGCAGTGACGCACACTAATCTAACAACCGAGCACTGAGACACAGTGAGAGTGAGCGAAGTCCTAAGAAAAGCTACAGACATTTAAACACAAAGACTGTGTGTGTGTGTGTGTGTGTGTGGTGGGGGGGCGTTTTTGTTGCATTATTATGTCATATCTCACAGTAAACAGTCGTTCTGTTGCAGTAAAGTTCCAGTTTAGCTGAATGACAAACCTTTAATGGGCTAACGTGCACCAACTTTAATAAAGCATATGTATATAACGAGAGGATACATCTTATTTGAACCCACTGTATTTCCTACTGATTGTGTGTCTGTGGGTCACACACAAAGCTGCACCTTTTACCTCCAGTGCAGACACTCAAGGAAACAAGGCGTGAACACACACATGATGAAAATCTCCTTCCGTCCTGGACTTGGTTTTCTAACTCCGCCAACTGAACAGAACCAAGAACAGACACACACATGCTAAATGGCTACAACATTTAGCATGTGTGGCTACAACATTTAGCATGTGTGGACCCGACTGAACACAGACGCTGACCGGATGATTAGGTCAGTCAGAGAGTTTCGTCCCTGATCCCTGTTCCCTGACGTACTGTTTTATCAAAACCTAAATCATTCCTGAGATTTTGGTGAAAGCTTCATGGAGGTCACATTAGATGTCACAGTTTTGTGTGTCTCATACAAAGTTATCATCACCCATAAAACCACGATGCTCCAGGCAGAAATAAAACCTCCTGCTGTACCGTCCACGTCGCTTCCATCCCTCTGTACGTTTGGTATTAAGAAAGTTGGGGTTCGAGCTGTTTGATCCTTATTGTGACAAAGATATTAATCCAAATCCAAATATAATGAGGACATGCAGAGCAACTTTGCTTTCCTGAATAACACCTCACCCAGTTTAGATCTTCTTATGATAGTGGATGATGAGCTGAAGGGTTTCCACAGTTTTAAGGTGTTAAACTGAAGTCGCCCACTAGCAGCAGGTCCAGTTTTTCTGATCTACACAGTTAAACTCCCAGCACACGAGGCCCCATTCTCCAGCCCACCACAACGACACAGGATGATACATATGTGTGAGGTCCACACACACCAGAACTACCACCAATAAAGGCTAAACTACCTGGGTCTGGTGCACTTGAACGCACCACAAAGACTGCAGTCAACAACCAGAGGATATATACAGCATGTTACCCACCCGAGAGAAGAGACCCTCATACCAGCAGGTATGTATGAAAAACCTAAGCCAATCATATCACTTGATCGGCTTTTATGGTGTGATGGATCAGGAGGGTAACGGTGCCGTAGTCATTCAGGCGTAGTTTTCACCTTAATGGGCAACTGCCCAGTGGTGTACGGAGGCCGGGCTACAGCATGGATGTGTGTGTGTGTGTGTGTGTGTGTGTGTGTGTGTGTGTGAGTGTGTGTGTGTGTGTGAGTGTGTGTGTGTGTGTGTGTGTGTGTGTGTGTGTGTGTGTGCTTGCTAGTCAGCCTGGCTGCTGTCCACCTTCCTGCTTAGGTGTTGATGAAAATCCCAGTGTGGGACCGAGATAGACTTGGCTCGTAATAAACATTGCTGACAGGTCTGGAACAAGACAGAAAACCATGAAATACCAGCAGCATCCTGCGTCTACTGCACGTTATACTACAGTTACAGAACTGCTTCATATTCTGAGACTACAGGGATATGTATTTGTTTTCGTTACCCCCAGATATATAACTACAGTAGCACAGCTGTGATTGGTCGGCTTAATAGGAGCAGGTCTCCTCTTCAGTGTTTCCAGCTGCTTCTCCATCGCCACCATTTTCAGATTGATTGTTTTGGATCCATTACGAAGGAAAACATGGAGGAAAGGTTCACCGAGGAGGTTCGGTTCGATGCAAACATTTTTACGACTTATCTTTACCAGCGAAAGTTACAGTCGTCATTGTTAAAAGTGAAGCAGGAAGTGAAAACATTAAACAAAATGAACTTCCTGAAAACACACAGAGCAGAGGATTAAAAAACAAAAAAATGTAGTTAGAGCGGATTCTTTTAATTCTGACTTTATTCTGAGATTAATCTCTGAATGCTGAGAAAAAAGTCTGAATAAAAGTCAGAAGTAAAAAGAAAAACTGAAATTTCCCTTTTGTTTAGTGTTTTTAACAGTGGCCCTGATCCTCTTCCGTAGAGCCGACACCAACATAGGTCACAAAAGTTTCCCAGCAGAACAACGAGTTGTCACAAGTTGGTGTGGTCATAATCTTATGCAACATTCTGTTTGTGCATTAAAGTATTGATATTCCTGATTTTGCACAGTGCGACTCCTGCACTAGTCACATAGAGACGTGACCACGTTGGGTAAAAGCCTTAAACGCTGCTCTGAGCACGACCGACTTTCACGGCTGAAGTTCTGGTGTTTAATTACTTCGCCTTCGTTGGCAGCATTTAACGCTTACATCCACCTCTCATGCCTTTCTGTTGGTGGCAGCGCTGATAAAAGGCCGTGACAAATGAGGGGAGTTAATTCAGGCTGTGCTAATTTAAGTACGAGATATTATCACACAGAGGATTTAATAGCAGGCTGCCGGGCTGATCTGCAGCTCAGATTAGACTTTAACAGTGTCTCATAGAGGAGATGAAGAAGTGAGGAGAGTAAAGTAAATCTGGGCCACTACCACTCATGTCACAACCTGATCAGCTCTGCAGTCGCTGGATTGTCTCCACGTTTCCTCCTGAGGTCAAATTTTAAAGTTGGACATGACCACAGGACTAAACCCGTCTCTGGCTTCTGCTGCAGTCAGACAAGCTCAGGGGACGTTGCTGAGTGGACGGGAACTTTGTCTCTGGTTCACGGGGAGTCGCACTCAGCAAACTGTGATGTTTTATGTCTTCCAGGAGACAAGAGACCGTGGTGTCCTTGGTGGCCTTAGCACTACATCTTTCTCACACTGAGACGAAAGGACAAAGAAAACAGGAGCAAAGACGAGGGAAAGGGAGGGAAAACACATGGAAAAGGGGGAAACTTAGGAACAAAGCAAAAGAAAACACAAACAGAGCAGAGAAGAAAGGGAAATGAGGAGCCTCCTGAGTCTCTATCGGCCCAACATGACAGAGCTTCGGATGAAAAGACAACGGCCACAGAGGATCATCTCACTGGAGGACTGTTTCTAACACCATGACACTGTCTCCACTCATCCCTCTTCACTGTCCTCTGTCTTTCTGTTCACTCATTCATGCGTGACGCTCCCAGCCAGCCTTCAATAGAGCCATTTCTCATCCCTCCGTCCTCTCTCCCTCGTTCTTTCTTTCCTCCGGTCGCTCTCTTCTTCCCCGATCCTTCTTCACTTCATTTATTTTTTTAACGACTTGCGTTTAACTCAGTTTTATCTGCCTCTCCTTCCTACGCCTGCTCCCGATTCCCCTCTCGTCCCCTTTCGGCAGACGCCAACCATGAAAGATCAGGCGGGAGGTTGCATAAGTTTCCCTTCGTTAGGATTTTTCAGCAGCTTGTTTTGAGTTGCTGCAGTAAGTTTTCTGCTCAGGGTCATGTTATCATTTTCTATTTTGTCTTTTATGCACATTTTTAATTTATACATAATCTCAGAAATATTATAAAAACAGGCAAAACGAGAATGTTCTAGCTTTCCTCTCGCATGCCTCACATCTGTGTAATGTTTTCACTGAGCTTTGACTGGTTCTTCTGTTTCTGTCCTTCTCTTCTGCACTGTTTCTGTAATGTCCCTAGACTGGAAAATCAGTTCCACTGATGAACCAACACAAAATAAAAATAACTGCAAAAGCTCCTTTTCTTCTGTCAGATTTCTGGTTTGCTTTGTGCTATTTGGACAATAATCCAGCCACAGAAAGTTCAGCCTCATTCATGCAGGACACTATTACCTGGTCTTAAAGGGGGGGTAGCGGCAGGGAGAAGTAGTCGACTCTACCACAGCACCATGACGCATGAAGCTTCAGAGACATACCTCTGCTTCTTTTTTTTATCCTGGTCAAACTATGTTGTCTTACAACCCTGTGAAGTACGATTAAACACTACATATATGGACTAAACATATCTGCAGCTCATGTGTTTATGTTAAGTTCTATTAGTTGCAATTGTTTCTGTGATTGTAGAGCGTGTTTTTTTTTTTGTCCTTGATGTCAGTGAATGCACCACGCGAGAGAGGAATTTATGGTAAAGCCGAGAGTTTGTCATCAGTGTTTATGGTGTTGACATGGGCTACGGCCGACAGTAGTTTGTGTTCAAGCTTCAGTAAAGTTGCAGAAAAGTTTCTTTTGCATGAGACGCTGCAACATGTATTCAGGTCAAAAACAAAGCATCACTTTCTACTGTTTATTTTTTATTAGTGACGTCATCGATTCGTCAACGCCAACTCTCACCACACATAAGTCGACTTTAAAAAAACTAAAACTGGTTCCTAGTGTCTTCTATTAATGTGCACTAAATGCACAGGTATCACATGCAGAGCAGCCATTTGAAAAGTATTAATCAGTAAGTTATCTGGCATATTTCTCCAAACACAGGTCCACTGATAACACTGCTTCCTGTGCAGCTCCTGGTACCTGCTGCTTCATGCTCCTAGTCTCACGTTTCATTTAAAAAACATAATGTGGAAAGTACCTAAAGCTGTCAGAAAACATCTAGCGGAGTAAATGTGAGGCTGCCTTCTTTGCTTATTGTTTTTAGTTTATTTTTGAGGTTTCAGCAAAGACACAAGAGTTTTCTTCCACTTTTCAAATTTCAGTTCAAGTGACATGACATAACAGCTGGACTTTGTCAAGTTTCCGGTAACTGTGATTCAAAACAGAAGGAATTGGAGCACAAAGCCTTTTCTTTTTTAAAATAGATCTTTACAAAGTGTTTCCTTCTCTGATTGATTTCTCCAGATGCTGTGTGCAGTCAGTGAGTCTCAGATGCTTTAAACGTGAATGATATCACATCCCGTCGCCTTCCTGCTGCCCCAGCGAAGCCACAGAGAAAGAGATGTGAACAGTATTTTCTGCGCTGCTGCTCTAGCGTTACTACTGAGGAGCACACAATAAGACGGGAGTAATCTGGGTTATGTGGGCAGCAGTGTTACATAACCACACAGCCTTTAACGCAGGCTGGTAGAACACTATGAAACGTTATTCAGTGCTGAACGCAGCATGTGAAATCATGTCAACGCATGTCAGTCTATGCACATCGATGACGAGCATGAGACCAAACTGACTGAGCTCTTTTCCAGATCACTCACATGTGTCTTTATGTTCATAAGAGCAGCTGGTGTGCAGTGTTACATAACCAGCTTTGATTGACACTAATTTGCATAAAAAAAAGACTGAATTAAACTGAATCATCTGACGAAGGAAGACCTGTGCTGAACACCGATGTAGCCCAGATTATTCCCATTGGGCACCATGCTGAGTTCTTGCTGCTTTGTTTCTTTATTTTAAGACACAGACATCATCAGGTGTGTGCTGCCACTTTTCATTACTGGCCTGTCCTCAGTGTGTTCCATCTTCATTAATCCAAAACAATCAATTAAAAGATTGCAGAGATGGAGAAGCAGCCAGAAACACTGAAGGGGAAACATGCTACTACCAGGAGGACCAATCACAGCTGTAGTGGTCGTAGTTGTGGGGGGGTGCGCTATGTTTCCGTAGAGAAATTTGACTAACGTGCCTGTAAAAGGTGAAGACTTGTTGAGGGAGGTTCGGTGTAGAAGGGCTGCATTAATAAAACAGGTCACACATCATCCGGGTTCAGTCACATGCTGCAGATTAAAAGGAATTCCATGACCTGCTGTAGGAATCCATACATCGCTATGTGAATCTTTGTGTGTCTTTGCCTTGAACAGTGAACCTGGAAATGAGAGGTGACAGCGTGAGGATGCCAGGCCATGTGTCCTCCCATACTTAGCGTTTAAAACAAATCTCTTTCTGGGAGTATTAGACCTTTAATGAAGTCAGAGAGCCCTGTGTGTTAGAGTGTGTCGCCTCTCATGTGCTTCTATAATCCCTCCTCCTTTTCCAGCTTCAGATAGGATTATGAAAAGCACAAGACCGTGTTCATTAAAATGTTATGGTTAAAACAGAAGCAAAATGAGAAAGACTTTTAAGTCAGTATCTGTGCTACTTCACGGAGTAGAGTCCGTCCAGGTCTCCCTGTCATCTGAGGCTTCTCCAGCTGGACGAGAAAACCAAGGAAGTCCCTCTGACCAGTCCATGCTTTCACCTCAGTGATGTGAATATCAACTCCAGGATGAGCTCTGTCTGGATGTGTCTCTGAGTTCGCTCTTCTCCAGCTCGGTTCACCCAGCGCTCCAATTCCCCCCAAGCCAAAGCCAATCACCTGCTTCAGTCGCCAAAGCTGGAATTAGTTCAAGTTGGTATCACTGACTTTGCATCTATGAGGTTTATGTATTTTTTCACCATCATCTCAGTGACATTCATGGTCTCTCCCTGTCTCTTCCTCAGTCTGGCCTTAAGTATGAGCCAAAAAATAAAAAATAAAGAGTTATAATCAGAGCACTCAAGAAAACTACAAGTACCTCGAAACTGTACTTCAGTCCAGTCCTTGAGATAATGCACCACATGTGGATGGAACATTTCGCTGTGGTGAAGTCCTCTTAACGTATTTTATTCGATTGAAGCTTATATCGTTTTGTAAAAACAGACATAAAGTGACAGGTTAGATAGAGGCCAGAATCCTTCTTCAGACTCTTTTCAGTGCAAGGCGTCAAATTAAAAAGAACTCGCCTCTTACTCCATTTCCAAAGAATTACAATAAGGTTATGAAGTGCAGATTGTGGCTCTGCTGGTTTCTAAGAATCATCTGGAGAAGAAGCTGTCGTCATTCCAGCGGAGGAGACACATGCCACAAACAGGCAAGGAAAACAGAGCCGCGGGGCCTTTCACCAGTTATATACAACACTAAAAACAACCAGTGTCACAAAAACCCCAGAGGGAGACGCAGCCTCGCTGAGACTCTTTAATTACAGGACGCCCGTTCGTACACTGAGCGCTACATGTAACACCGAGGCACAAAAGCAAAACTCTGACTGAAAGAAATCCCTGCAGGAAGTCTGCAGCTGTCCTCTGCTCAGCAAACAAGCCAGAAACACTGACGCTGGACGCAGATAAGACGGAGCAGGAGCAGTGACTCTGAAAACTTTCTGACCATACGTCAAAAACTGAGGAAGTGAAAGTAAAGCTTCAGCTTCTCAGGATTTTTTTTTACAATCCAGACCTTTCACCAAAGTGACTGGATTTATTTCAGATTACACCATGAGTTTGTTCCAGTTACTCTCAAATATGCCATTTGGTCACTTCTCTGATTTTTTGGACACAACACAAAAGTCAACATCAGGCCTCAAACCAGACACATTTTCACAGCCGTCCTGTTAAGTGGAAATCATGACTGTGTGGGTTCAGGACAAACACTCACTGAGGCCATTAGCTCCTGAGCGTGGATGACCTGAATTAACCAACAGCATTATGAGCTGTAACTGTCCCCTACATCGCCATGTGCTCGGCTAGTTACCGTCAACACCACGTTCTACTGGAATGGAGGAATGACACCTTTGACATAAATCCTTGTATGTGTGAACAGCGTCAAACCTGAGCCGCTAACAGACTATCACTGTCCACCGCTGTGAGTTTGTTTGTGCATCAGAGTTTCTAACCAACAACGTAAAGTCTTTTTTGGAAAGCAAGGACATTTAGGTTGGTCCTCATCTCTTTACACGTCTGTTTGACTCCTTTTATTGTGAAGGTTCCCGTTAGGTTTTGGTTGGGGTTGTGGCTGTGGGATGCATTATGCCATGAGTGTCCTCACTAAGAAGTGTGTGTGTATTCGTTCATAGAGCTAACGGGTTAGTGCTGGTTTCTAACAGGATGTGGACAAATGTGCCTTTGTTCCCTTCACTGTTCAGGCACAAAAGCTTTTATTTTGCCATAACTGCAAAAATAACAAATAAGTTATTCAGTTCCTCCCTCAAATGTTTAACTTCCTGCAGCATCAAACAAACGTCTGTTGAGCTGGATGGAAAAGTGTTTTTCTTTCAGCAGGTGGAATAAAACTCCTCCTCTCAGAACCGAATGTGGCCAAATCTCCTCCATAAGAAGGTTTTCACCATAAGCTGTGATTTACTCCTATCGCTCAGACTATGTGATGGTCTAACCCTGCGACTTCATCTCCTCCACAGCTCTGAGCTGCACAGATAATAAGAAGCAGAGCATGTGAACGGTGGGAAGTGCAACAGGGTTGGGCGCGCAACCAGAATCACTGAAACCGACCCAACACCAAAACCAGCGCTGCTATAAAAACCTGCGAGTCGCCACAGAGATACGAGCAGAGCGAACACAGGCGAGGATAATAACACAGCAGCTGCAGCCTGTGGATGGTGTTTACTCAGAAAGTTCTTCAGTGGAACAGGGAAACACTCCAGCTGCACTGAGGCACAGGGAGTCAGGACTCACGCGTTGCAGTACGGCTTCTTATCGTAGCCTTTGTAGTTCTTCATGTTGAGGGTCATCTTGCAAACCTCGCAGTGGAAACATCCTTTGTGCCAGTTCTGTAGAGACACAGTCACACACCAGCCCTGGATTGTTAGACCTGTTTACACATTTCTGCAGAAAGATGCTTTCAGACTTTAATAAAAGTAATTCTCCGTGGTTGGTCCTGGTCCTGGTCCTGCTGGTTCCTCTGGGCTGATGCTCATCTACACTGTAGATCCTAGAGCATCAGCGTCCACAGAGGAACTGCTGGGGGGGCCCAGGATCTTTGGTTGATTAATATATATATATTTAATTCTTTAAATACACTTTAAATACACTTTAAGTAAATGTTAACATGGATCCAACACATTTTAGGGACAAACGGAGGCAGAAGACGTTAACGTCCAGTAGCTTTTCACTCATTCAGTTGTACAGGAGCTGCCTGTGTTTATGTTTAACACCCTACTCCCCTACCTACTTACCCCCCTACCCCCTACCACCCTACCATCCAACTCCACTACCACCCTACCATCCTACTCCCTACCGCCCTACCCTCCTACCATCCTACCATCCTACTCCCCTACCCCACTACCATCCTACCCCCTACCATCCTACCCCACTAGCCCTCTATCCCACTACCCCCTACCATCCTACCATCCTACCCCACTACCATCCTAGAGACACTGGGAAATGCCTGTTTTCACCAGTTACTATTGGTTTTCATGATAAACTCCTGTCAGGTGTGTGTCTGTGTGTGTGTGAGTGTGTGTGTGTGTGTGTGTGTGTGTGTGTGTCTTTAGGTGGGCAGTGCCTACATGCTGTTGTGTCATCGGAGCCTCTCAGGACAGACAGTGAACGAAGCTGCTGGAGATAAATTAATAATTTATCACCGTTATGCAAGAGGCTATTACAGAGGCGTCAGCGCCGCATATAAAATGATCACTACTCTCGTCTTTTGTGTTAAATAAAACTTCTACAACACAACATACAACCTGCTGACACTAATCCTTCAAACCGCAGCAGCTTCAGGTTAGATTTTTCAGATAAAACTGATTGATGTGAGGAGGATGGATGTTTAGGATCCTCATCAGTTGGGATCCGTCTCTGTTCTTGCTCATAAACACAGAGTTTCTCTAACAACTCTAAACTCGCTCATGTGAAGGTTCAAACAGGTGAATCAGTCTCCCACGTGTCTCGTCTACCTGTCCACAAATAAAAGTGCCCACCTTGTCCAGGCAGCTGACTTTCTCCGTCGGATAGACGATCTTCCCACAGCGGGCGCACGGTGGGTTCATCCTCCAGCTCCTCTGCTTGGATTAGATTCCACTTGTTATCCGGGACGTGACGCTGTAAAGAAAGCTCCACGCAGTCTGTCCACGCAGTCTGTCCACCTGAGACGATGTGAAAACTGACAGAGACAGAGACAGAGACAGAGACAGAGAGAGAGTCCTGTGTTGACGCTCAGCGGAGCACCGTCCGGTCTGAGGCTGGATGCTGCGCCGGGACCGATCACTCCATGAGAGTAAGTTAGCGGCATTTAGGGCGCAGGAAGACGGGGACGGTTTAACTTCCCTCTAAAATAAAAGCACTTTTTATAGATTCAGGACTCGACACTTGAAACATTATAGGAAACGGCTTGTAAAAATAAAAAATAAATGAATAAAAATATCATAAAAATATCTATATAGTGCAAAGAATACGTTAGTAAAAATAATAAATAAATATTCATAGGAAGAATGAATGAGGTTCAATAATATCGACGGACAATTTATCTACATTCCCTCCAAAATTAAAGCACAGTTTTAGACTTAAGCGAAATTCCTTAGTGACAGTAGTAGATGCACATAAAACATAACAAAAAAATCTTGTTGGAAATCGGTCGTAAAAACAAAACTAAATAATAATAATAATAATAATTGTATATGCACAAATCTACAAAAAATACAAATTCTTTCAAATCTATAAATAAATAAATGATGAGCTGCAGTAATATGGAAGGACAGTTGATTGAAGACCAGGTCCAAACGTTTCCCAGAAGAACAATGAAATGTCACAAGATGTTCAAACGTGGTCATAATGTTGTGGCTGATCAGCTGGTTTACACCACAGGATTATTAAACTTTAGATGAAACGCAGCTCTCTTTAAAGTGCTCTTACAAACTGATCGGTTTAATTAGTTTATTTCTAGTGTATAATTATTAAATGAAGCTCTGACTCTGTGGCCGTTACCAAGCCAACAGCGCCCTCTGCTGCCTGATGAACGAACAAACTGTTTTCAGATGGAGTCAGAACAGGTACAAAAAGAAAAATCACTTTATTCACCCCAAGTATTGACATGACCTTTAAGAACATTAGTCATGCGATGCTGAAAATGACACAAAGAGATGAAGTGGAGACTAATATGAAATTCATTCATCTCTTTTAGGACTCAGATATTTGCTGAAAGCTGCAACATCTTGCTGAAGAGAAATGTGCAAAAGTTCTGTTAAATGAACTTGATATAATCCCAGTTCAAGGCCGACATCCCATTACTGATACTTTTAGACATCTACTTATGACAATGATGATTTTTACAAAGGAACAGTTGTGAGTGTAATTATGAAAAGTGTATTTTATATCTCAGTAGAAGAATTAAACAAGCTGCCAAATATCAGGTTTCTCTTTAACCACCGTTTCTCCAGTTCTCTGTTTGGGGTCAGTTGAGCTCCAGCTGTTTGCAGAGGTACAGGTCGGCCTGGTGGAGGAAGTCGATCATCTCTGCGCTGGCCGCGGGGCCCTTCCTCCTCACCGTGTCGATCACGAAGCCAGCTCTGTCCCGTCTGCTCTGCTTCTCTTTCACCGACTCCCTCTCAGAATCGCTCAGCACTTTCCCCTCAAACAGCTTGTCCACGAGGCTGTCGAGGACCGGCACTGACACCCTGTCGATGAAGCCTCTCCGTACGTCCAGCAGCTTCTCGTCCGGAGGAAGAGTCAGAGTCTTCGGTCTCTCTGGAAAAAGACAAACGTCTCTTTCCCAAACAGGCTGAGAGCTGGTCGCCTCCTTCAGGCTCAGGGAGATGTCTCTGAGGACGCTTTTTAAAATCACCTGGGACGATGTGAAGTAGCTGTCATAGGACTCGTCATCGAATTCTATTTCTGTGGGTTGAACTTTGACCAGGTCGTCCTCAGGAGCCGTGGACAGAGTGTAGAGCTGCTTTGGGTGCAGCTTGCAGTGCGGGGGGGCGTCTATGTATCTCTCTTCTTTAACTAGTTTCTTCCTGGTGCGCAGCAAATCACGGAGCACGATGTTTCTTGGAAGCAGCAGCACTTTGAGGAAGGATATGACGTCAGGGGGGTGAGGGGGGGTGTAGAAGAGCAGAACCAAGGCTTGGACCGGGTCCGGGGGGGAGTCTTCATCCTTGACGTTACCAAAACCTGAGAAGCCTGTGATGCTGATGATAACATGAGTTTCCGTTACCTGACGAGGCCGGATGAACTCCACGCCCTCGTCGTTGACGTGAGCCACTGACAGGTGGCGCCCCCCCCCCGTGGAGCGGATCTCACAGTGTGGGAGATGAAGCTGGCGCATGGACTGCTTCAGACATTTGATGTCAAACAGGGGTCCTGCAGGCTTCTTGTGATGCTGGGCCAGGAGCTTCCTGCTCCAGGGGACCAGACTGTAAACCACGTCCCCCCCTCCCTTCATGTCAAACAGCAGACCGGTCTCTCTGCACCGGTACAGACCTGGAAACGAGCACCGAAACGTGAACGTCTCTTCGTCTTCATCCGCAGTGATGTCAGGTAGAAACTCCTCAAAGCTGCTTCTTAAGTTCTCAGGGCAGCTTGCAGGTCGCATGAAGGAGGCGCTGCTGCAGCCTGGTCCACTCTGGAGGTCAGAGGGGGCTGGTGGGTCCACAGCTACAGGAGAACTATCAGCCTCCTCCAGACCAGGGCCTCCATCACATGGGTATTTTCTGTTTGGGAGACAAAGAGCAGCTTATTTAATAGATACATGTCCCAAGTCAACTTATTCAATATATGTCATTCAATATATAGTAAATGGACCCTTGAGCTCAAAGTTTGCCTTCATTATTTTAGTGTAGGTGCACAAACTAGTTAAATGTTAAAAAATAAAGAGAAGTTAAAGGCGTAGGCCAGTTTGAAAAGGTGCTAATGTCTAAAATTCTCCCACAGAGGTGGAGAAGTGTTGCTACAGGAATGAAACCAGTGTTTGTTTACAGGTCTGCATTATGACTGGAAATCCTTCAGTGTCTTACGCTGTGTCTGAGGGTCCAGGTTCTTCAGACCAGCCGCCTTCCATGGCCAAGCACCCGGTCACGGACTCTGCTCTCTGTCTGTGGTGCTGACCTCTGCAAAAGCAAATATGTTTTCAAGTAGCTGTTAAAAGCAAGAAAACACAGACGTATTCAAGGGTACATTTTTACACTTTAAAGCAAAAGGGATTGGTGTTTTGGCTTTTGCGAGCTGAACGTTTGGTAAAAAAGTATCTGACAACATGGACTAGTCGGGTCCCGTGTCGATCTGATCTCGGTTTTGAGACAACACCAGTGAGCCAATGGGAGCTGCTGATGTGGGTGACTGACATGAGTTTGTCGTGGATGTTGAAGGGCTCTAAAAAGTTATTTTGTGTGTCTATGTTTTTTAGGTGTCATGCTAACTTTATTAAAGTTGGTTTCTAAATGCAAACACCAGACCTGAAAATAATTCCTGGCTGTGAACTGACCTCAGAGTCAGACTACAGAGTGGCCTCTCCTGAATGTCTCCTGAACCCTGCACCTCCTTTCCTCTCAGCTCCAAATCTCTCGGCCGGGAGGGGTTGGATCTCCGAGCTGAGACCAGAGAATCAGAGCTGATCTCTGACAACCTGCACTGAAACAGTCTGAAAAAGAAAAGTATAGTTTAAATCAGTTAGAAACAGTGGAGCAGTAGAGTGACGTTTTACCACAAGCACCTTTTTTTAAATTAATTCTTAGTTTTATTACCTATACTACCTCTGAAATAACATGTAAATATATATGATAACATGATAAGCCCTGAAATTCCTGTTTAAATCTGAATCTGAATCTAAATCTCTGAATCTAAAACCTTCTGTTATTGTGGATCATCATCCTTTTACAGAAAAAACACAATATTAGGAGTTGAGGAAATAAAACATTGTGAGGTGAGAGGTCATTCCAGTAGCTGTGGTTCAGAGGATGGTGACACACCTCAAACTAAATATAAGTGAACTGACCTCAGAGTCTCCAGTCTACAGTCTGGACTCTCCACCAGGTGCAACAGCTGCCTCACTCCTGAATCCTGAATCTGGTTTTCTCTCAGGTCCAGAAGTTTCAGATGGGAGGGGTTGGACTTGAGAGCTGAGACCAGAGAATCACAGCTGATCTCTGACAAACTGCACTGAAACAATCTGAACAGAGAGAGCAAAGGTTCTCAGGTTAGAAGACAAATCTTTCAGTGTTTCATGACGAGACGCTGCTGCATCAGTAAAGACTCTTCCACGTCCTACAGACTAATCCATCCCTGATTCCACTATTCCTAAAGTCTCCAAATGTCAGGACGAATCTAGAAGAAATTATCTGAAGACTCTGGACATGAATAGGCAGGTAACTCAACAGTATCCCAGTGATTCCATCTGGATTCCCAAGGTCTGTCTTTTTGAACTACCTGTGTTTTCATGCACTTTATGGCGCTACCTGAAAAAATATTTAATTAAACCAGAATTTATTTCACTAATGAGGGTGAAACTCGAGGAGGGAAAACACAGGAAGTTAAGCAAGAAGCAAAACACCATGGAAGAAACTTTCAAAAGAGAAAACACAAAGAAAACATTCACATATCATGACAGAATATCAAGTGTGTCAGTGTGAATTATCCTGAGGAGGATTTTCCTTCTTCTAATAAGGTTTAAATTTGGATCATCAACATGATTCTGCCCCAGTCAACAGAGTAAACCACAGAAGAAGAAAACATCCTGAAGATCCTCCTTGTTGGTCAGTAGAATATCAGCCTGATGTCACCACAACTTTAACATCATATTCATCTCAGCACACAAAGAAAACATGGAGACTGACCTCAGAGTCTCCAGTCTACAGTCTGGACTCTCCAGAAAACCACACAGCTGCTTCACTCCTGAATCCTTCAGGTTGTTGAATGTCAGGTCCAGATGTTTCAGATGGGAGGGGTTGGACTTCAGAGCTGGTCCCAGAGAATCACAGCTGATCTCTGACAAACTGCAGTAAACCAGTCTGAGCAAAATACAAAAGATCCAGATTAAATCATGAATAATTCCATCAGATGTGTTCAGGTTTTAAATGTGCAGCTCAACTTCACTGTGTCCTAACAGCCTTTAAGCTGTTAATGAACATGAATTAGATTCAGTTGATAATCAGAACAGTAAGAGTCAGTGAACTGACCTCAGAGTCTCCAGTCTACAGTCTGGACTCTGAAGGAAACCACACAGCTGCTTCACTCCTGAATCCTTCAGGTTGTTGTTGTAGCTCAGGTCCAGATGTTTCAGATGGGAGGGGTTGGACTTCAGAGCTGAGACCAGAGAATCACAGCTGATCTTTGATGAACTGCAGTCCATCAACCTGAACAACAAATAAAAGATGCAGATAAAATAGTCAAAACTGTAATCAGCTGTGTCCTAATCACAGAGTGTATCTATGTGTGGACCGATACATGGATCAGAGGAGGTTTTCCTCCAAATCAAATGTGACTGAATGATGAAGAAACAACAGGAAGCTCAAACACATGCATCTGAACCCAAGATCTCACACTGAAAAAATAACCTAATTAATCCTGTGATAATAACAAAAGAAACAGTTTTTCTCTTGACATGAATTTTGTTGGGTTTTAAGGGGTTAAGAAAGGCCTTCAGCCTGTGTATAGCACTGGGAAGAATCTCACCATATAAGAGTTGTTTTCTGCTTTGCTGCAGCTTGCTCACAGACTAGGACACATCACACCCCAACATTTCATAAGATGAAAACCATATAAAGCTAATTGGCTACACATAGAAACTCACTGACACATGAGAGGCAGCGCTCCTCCCTTCTCTATGGGCAGAGCCTAGGTAGAACAAGGCCACTGTGTCTGCTTGTTTTTCTACCCTTAAGGTGGATTGACTGAAGTCTCAGCGCTGAAATCAATACGTATTCTCTGTGAACCAAATAAATTACCTAAATGTGAGAAATTGTCTCGTGACTTGTGCGTAGATGGACTATCCTTTCCAGAAGGTATAAAGATCCTGGGCTGAAGGAGGAAAATATCCTCCTTCGACAATATATCATGTTCTAAATTCGTCTACACTTGTTCAAAATACAAGTAATTTAGATTTTTTTCATTGACAATCTAATATGTAAGTGGCCCAACAAATCCTCTTATGAAGACCCCCATAACACACAATTTTCGTGGCCTGATGCAATGAATTCTGGGTAAATCCCACCAACCAACCAGCTCCAGTCTGGACTTTAAGGTAAGATTTAAGATAATGTTAGTGATGTAGTTGATGAATTACTGTGGTCTTTGACGTTTTATATTGCTTTATATTGTTGGCAAGTTGTTTTAAAATACTTGATTCAAATTTAAAGCTCTGAATGTAATTTAAAGTAAGCAGAGATGTGTTTTTCCTCTACGTAACATTAGCTTACAGAGCTAGGGAGCTAGGTTTTAGCTGTAAGTCGGTCATGCACTAATAAAAATACGGAGCGCCATCTACTTAAAATAGTAAGGCAACTTTTTGCACAATTTTATCCTGTAGATTAAACAACAATAGTCTGTGTTGTTACAATATTCATTCTGTAAATCAAGTCAATTTACTCAGAAGGCTCATGTCCATTCTCTGATGAGTAATCACAAGGCAGACCTGGACAATATAAGGGAAGTGGTCATGTCTGATCGTAGTATATGACAATAAATGAGGTTCAGTCACGGATCAAAGTCATAAGATCTACAACAGTAAAGGTCAGTGCACTGACCTCAGAGTCTCCAGTCTACAGTCTGGACTCTCCAGAAAACCACACAGCTGCTTCACTCCTGAATCCTGCAGGTCATTGAAGCTCAGGTCCAGATGTTTCAGATGGGAGGGGTTGGACTTCAGAGCTGAGACCAGAGAATCACAGCTGATCTCTGACAAACTGCAGCGCCACAATCTGAATGAAAAATAAAAGTTGTCAGTGTAGAAGAGAAAGTTCTGGCTTGAACTCATTCAGTGTTTCACAACCTGTTCAGAGCTGGAATTCTGTTTTATTCCAGTTTTTTCTGATGTGGGCTTTAAGCGATCGACCACTATAAAATGAGCTTTATGTCTGCACAACTTCAACATCATATTAATCTGAGCACACAAAGAAAACATGGAGTCTGACCTCAGAGTCTCCAGTCTACAGTCTGGACTCTCCAGAAAACCACACAGCTGCTTCACTCCTGAATCCTTCAGCTTGTTGTTGTAGCTCAGGTCCAGATGTTTCAGATGGGAGGGGTTGGACTTCAGAGCTGAGACCAGAGAATCACAGCTGATCTCTGACAAACTGCTGTCCATCAATCTGAATGAAGAATAAAAGATGCAGATAAAAGTCTTGAATTAAGTTTATGAGATGATTATGGTTATGTTTGTGACACCAGGATTGGGTGGCGATACCAGAGGCTTTTGTTAGAGACAGAGTGGTTATTGGAATGATGTGATTTGTTCAGGAACAGAAACTAAATCACAGACCCTGGTCTCACCTGCCATCTTTCTGCAGTCATTCCAACCGAGTCCTGTCTCTTCATCGGCTTCTGTTTGACATGCTCACCCTGAATCCTGCTTGGTTGTGATGTTTGGGTCTGTGTTTGACCTCATGTTTTTAAAAGCGATGAAATGAAAATCTTTTTCTAAGGGTCTCTGTATGTCTTCCTGTCTCTGTGTTTGCAGTCATTTTGCTCTTCCTCTGGTGAAAGTGGTAGTGGAGATGGTGCCGCTGTAGAATGACTGTCTCTTAGGATATATTGGGGTTGGGTACCATTTAACAATCAGAATTAGTTTATATTGATGTTATTGGTGGTGCACAAACGTTTGTCAGGCCTTTGTAGATACGTTAACATAGTTATCTTCACCTCCTCACCCTGAATCCTAATTCGTTGTGATGTTTGAGCCTGTGTTTAACCTCATATTTAAAGTGATTTAAAGTGACAAACTAAAAATCTCATACTGTTTATGCTACACGTACTTGTGCTTTTTGCACTTCTGGTTAGATGCTAAACTGCATTTCATTGCTCTGTACCTTCCTCTTCTATTTGGAACCAAAGCTCAGGCCTTTGGAAGAACACTTAAAAAAACATGTTCAGGTTTGTGTTAATGGCAATACTGAACGATTATCACATCAATGATTTGAACTGGATAAATAAAACTCACAACAGCTCCAGTCAGTGAACTGACCTCAGAGTCTCCAGTCTACAGTTTGGACTCTCCAGTCCTGCAGACAGATGCTTCACTCCTGAATCCTGCAGCTCATTTCCACTCAGGTCCAGTTCTCTCAGGTAGGAAGGGTTGGACTTCAGAGCTGAGGCCACAACTTTACAGTGAGTCTCTGAGAGTCCACATCCAGTTAGTCTGTGATTAGAAAACAAACACAGGTCAGCAGGTTTTTGTCACTCAAAACACAAATAATTTCAGAACAACCCATACACACATTGATCCTAATATGTCAAATGTTTTCATCCAGAGATTTTGCCACCCCATAAATTTGTGATTTGGATGCGTGTTCTGTGTCACTGACAGTTCTCCTCATATTCAGCTTTCAAAAAGATCTGGGAGGCGATCTCTACTTATTCTAGCCACTGACACATTTAAATAACAACAAGACAAACTACCATTTAATTCAGATGCCTACTAATGGTCCTATGTGAATAACTTATGCACAGTCATATAGTGACTTTTATGCTAGTTCCTCTAGCAATAAACGCATATTCAACTCTTTGTGTGGTAAGGCAGAAACATATTTAACAATGATGATTAAAAGAAAGGCATACACAAAAAACAATAGCCAAGTAAAGACACACTTTGATAGTACAACAGATTTTGTGTATGTATAACAAGATGTTTTTTGACCCTGTTATACTTGTGGCTACTGAGTTCTTCCACCTTCAGTCAAAAAGGTCAATCTGGCAAGAGAGTAGTGTTGACATGAGGGTGTAAAGAATATACTAAGTGTTGTGTTGCTTTCTACTGAAGGACTCACTGAGCCTTTCTGCAGTTCCTCACAGCTGGGATCAGTCTCCGTTGTCCTTTCATTGATGTATTGTACTGATCCAGGTCCAACTCATCCAGAACCTCCTCTGACATCTGCAGCATATAGGCCAGAGCTGAGCAGTGGATCTCAGAGAGTTCCTTCTCTGATCTGTTCTCTGACGTCAGGAACTCTTGGATCTCCTGATGAACTGAGAGGTCGTTCATCTCCATCAGACAGTGGAAAACGTTGATGCTTCTGTCAGGAGACATGTTATCAGTGTTCATCTTCTTCAGGTTGTTGATGGTTCTCTGGATGATTCCTGGACGGTTCTCTGTCTGACCCAGCAGACCTCCTAAGAGTCTCTGGTTGGACTCCAGAGAGAGGCCATGAAGGAAGCGAACTAACAGGTCCAGGTGACCATTTTTACTGAGCAGAGATTTCTTCATGGCTCCACATAGAAAGATATCCAGAGACTTAGCAGAGACCTGGTGGTCTCTCCCCAGGAAGTTCTTCAGTAACTCTGTCTTCTTGTTGGCGTAACAGTGGAACATGTAGACTGCAGCCAGAAACTCCTGAATGCTCAGATGAACAAAGCAGTAGACTGATTTCTGGAAGATCACACTCTCTCTTTTGAAGATCTCTGTACAAACTCCTGAGTACACTGAGGCCTCTGTCACATCCAGACCACAGCGCTCCAGGTCTTCTTGGTAGAACATGATGTTTCCTTCCTCCAGATGTTCAAACGCCAGCCTCCCCAGCTTAAAGAAGAACTTCCCTGTCAGCCTCCATCAGCTCCTGTGGACTCGTCTCATGTCCCTCATGGTACTTGTTCTTCTTCCTCTTTGTCTGAACCACCACAAAGTGTGAGTACATGTCAGTCAGGGTCTTGGGCAGCTCTCCTCTCTGCTCTGTAGTCAACATGTGCTCCAGAACTGTAGCAGTGATCCAGCAGAAGACTGGGACTGCACACAGGATGTGGAGGCTCCTGGAGGTCTTGATGTGGGAGATGATTCTGCTGGACACCTCTTCATCACTGAACCTCTTCCTGAAGTACTCCTCCTTCTGGGCGTCAGTGAAGCCTCGTAGTTCTGTTACCCTGTCAACACATGTAGGAGGGATCTGATTGGCTGCTGCAGGTCTGGAAGTGATCCAGACCAGAGCCGAGGGAAGCAGGTTCCCCTTGATGAGGTTTGTCAGCAGTACGTTGACTGATGCCTTCTGTGTGACATCAGACACAACCTCACTGTTGTTAAAGTCCAGTGAAAGTCTGCTTTCATCCAGGCCGTCAAAGATGAACAAAAGTTTACAGACAGCCAGCTGCTCTGCTGTGACCTTCTGTAATGTTGGATGGAAAACATGGAGCAGCCTGAGAAGACTGTACTGCTCATCTTTGATCAAGTTCAGCTCCCTGAACGAAAGCACGATCACCACACTGACATCTTGGTTTTCCAAACCCTCTGCCCAGTCCAGAGTGAACTTCTGCACTGAGAAGGTTTTTCCAACACCAGCGACGCCGTAGGTCAGAACCAGTCTGATGTGTCTCTGTTGGTCAGGTAAGGCTTTAAAGATGTCGTGGCACCTGATTGGAGTGTCATGGAGGGCCTTCATCTTCATCATCACCTCATGTTGGGTATTAACCTCCTCTCTCTGTCCCTCTGTGATGTAGAGCTCAGTGTAGATCCTGTTGAGGAGGGTTCCTCTTCCTCTTACATCAGTTCCTTCAGTCACATGTTCACATCTCCTCCTCAGACTGATCTTATGTTCATCTAAAACCTCCTGCAGATCAACATCATCTGGAAAGAAGAACAAACATTAAGGCAAAAAAAAAAAAATGAAAAGTGACTTTAAATGTTTTGTAAAGAGAATACTCCAATATTTATTTCTTTTTATTGAAATGTATGTAGTTTAAAGTCTCATTTTACTCTGAAATGAAAATCATGGAATCAATATTTAACCCAGAATCTATTCTAAACTTTGACCTCATCTTTGTCTGATGTGAACACACTTGTGACGTTCTTTCTTTTTAAAATGGAAATAAGATATTTTCCAGAGAGTTCCTGTCTCTTGTAGGGAGCTTTGATTTCACTCTTCTGAAACCAGCTCCATGGGGCTAAAGTCTAGAGACTGGGACGTGGTCCCTCCATGGTTTCAAGCTTTCCATCTGGTTTTTATCCTGAGGTAGTTCTGGTAGAGCTCGGACTAAAGGTTTGGGTCATTATGTTGCTGTAGGATGAAGCTCTGACCAACTATACCAGAGGAGACTGATGCTGGTCTAGAACTTTAGACCCATAGTGTATATCAAGCACATTTTGGGGGTAAAACATTATAAATACTGTTCTTTTTTTAAAGCCACTGGGGTCTAAGTGTTTGATTAACAGCAGAGGCAGCAGACTGGGCTTCATCTTACAGCTCACTGGGAATATTTAATACCGATCCACCTATGAAGTCATGCACAATGTGACCATCATTTAAAAACAAATGAATGCATTCTCTTTTTAACAGTGTTAAAAGAAATTTTACATGTGATTAATGCACCTACGTTCGATTATTATGACCTCAGCCCAACTATAGTTTGTGAAATCAGGGTATTTGCATTAACCGTCAGTGTGAACAGAGGAAATCATGCAGGTAATCTACTGACAGCTCTAATACTAATATATGGATGCTCTTCAAACCACTGTTGTGTAACAATGCAATGGAATGTTTGATGTTCTTTCATTTGTAATGATGTTTGTAATGATCTTAAATTCCTATGATGTAGAATGTAACGATGTATCTGTATAAATATGGACAACTTGTCTCACTTCCTCTCATTGGCCAAAGTTGGCATGGCAACTGGTGGTCACCATTATGTCACATCCTGTTTCTATAGTATCAAATAACAAATTAAAACGAAAAAATGACACTTGAAAATGTATCATCATTATATCAACTACATGAAATGAGTGAAACCATCTTTGAAAAGAAATATTTGTTATGTATTTTAGTGTTTTAGTTTGTCCCGAGCCCCACCCACTAACATGGAGGGGGTGGAGCTTATGACCTATACTGCAGCCAGACACCAGGGGGAGCTCTACTAGCTTTGGCTTCACTTTAGAGGAGAAGTTTCACGTATATTATACATTCTTTGATCTGGAGGTTTCCAGAAGAGTCAGCAGACAGATGGACAGTCTTACTTGTCCTGGGTCTTTTTCCACACTGGGGACAGGAGGAGTGTCCTGATGAAGCAGACTGGTCCCAGTATGAGGTAATGCACTGTCTGCAGAACCAGTGTCCACAGCTGGTAGAGACTGGATCCTTCAGGACGTCCTGACACAAAGCACAGCAGGACGGCTGCTCCTCCACAGAAACAGGACTCCTCTTCCTCTCTCTGTCAACACATTTCTGCATCACTAAAATCATTTGCACATTGCTGGTGACAAATATCAACATTTGAATTCACTTTCTTTGATTTCAACTCTCCAGCTTTCTCTGACACAGTTGAACTTCTTTTCCTAAGTTTCTGTCTGTCTTATTGAACTGATACAAACTCACTGCAGCCTACAGAGACTTCACGGTGAAAGTCTTCCGTAAAACAGAGCTGATTATGTCCTTCACTGGTTCAGCTTGGACTCCTGGTCCTGATCTAGACCAGCACCTCAGCTTCCTGTCACTGTGAACCACTGAGCAAACAATGTTCATGTTCCTTCGGGTCAGGTTACGGTAGTTCTCTTACCCTGTGTCTGAGGGTGCAGGTTTTTTACTGATGTCTGGATTAAAACGTTTGAACCAGCGACTCAGCGACCAGCTCACTCTGTCCCCGTCGTCCTCCATCTTCTAGACTTCCATCTGTCTGAGAGGTAAAGCAGAAACACTACATGAGTTCACACGGGCTTTGGTTACACTAGTCCTTCTCCAGATGATTTCCTAACCATCACTAAGCCGTTAGGAAACGTATTTGGTGCATGCATTGTGCTGTGCTTGTGTATTATGACATACTCCCAGTGATTATGGTGCTGATACGACTGGAGAAGGGCTTGCACGGCTCTAATAGCCCCCTCCATGTTTGATGCATGCTTTCTGTGATGTGGTGTTTGTTAATTGTGCACTATTGTGTCTCTTATGTTCTGGCTTGACCTGCATTGAACTATGGTTTTATTTCCCCATTTAAACCTGTGTTGATAATATCTTGTACTGTGTTTCACTTTCAGGATGCTCTTTACCACCTGGCCTGGGACCACAGCTGGACATTAGCTAAAGCTGCCCTATTTACTGGCACCGTGTACAGATTAATGGGGACTGTCCACGTCACAATAAACTAATAAACTAAACTAAACTAAACTAAACTACAGAAACATGATTTCAAATGGAAGAATTCTCCAAGAGAACATCTGCTTCTGTCAGATGTGTAAACAGCTTTTACCATGTGAGCATCATCAGTGTGGAGGAGTTCCTCTGTAACACGGTCCCTGGAAGCAACAGAAAACAGAGACTGATGAGTTCTGATTAACACGGTACATTCAGTCCATTTCTACAGCTGACAGTTTATTAAACCAACACAGACGAATACAACAGTGACTTTAGTGCAGTTGTGCTTGTGACTTTTCTAATGAGCTTCTCTGTGCAGCAGTGTCTCCTAGGTTTGGAATTGAAATTTATTTATTTGCAACAACAAATAAAACAATTTATAAAACAAAAAGATAGAAAAATAACAAGATACACAAAGAGCTGGAGAGGTAGAAAAAAACTAACTGGGCTTTTTCAAGGTACCACCAAAAAATTAAAATACTCAATAATAAAAGAATAATCAATAACAAACAACAGTAAAGGTCTTAATGTGACTCTAAAACTTAGTGCAGGTAAAGTGAAGGCTGCTGTGAGTCTTCAGTCTGGATTTAAAATTCATTAATGAAAATGTGAATTCCAAAGTAACAAACCTCTGGAAGTAAAAGATGATCGGCGTTGTTGGGTTAAACAAAGGGAAGGATGAAGTTTGACGGCATGTCGTGTCTTGTCTTGTAACAGGTAAGAATTCATTGAGGGATCTAGGCGGCAGATGTGTAGAGTAAATGTGGAGCATTCACTCACCTCAGGACCCAGCATACATCATATTACTGCAAGTTGAAATACGCCGTGTATTACAGTAGCACATATGATACTTTGTTTATTACCTTTGTGTGTAAATTGCTGCATGAACCCAAAGAAAAACCTCTGTTTTGCAGTAAATAGCACAGGTCAGCCGTCTACAGCCCCATGACAGAAGTCTGTCTTATGAACAGAATTATGAAGGGTTGCTTTGTGTGTGTGTAGTGTGTGTGTATGGACAGAGACAAAATGTATTTCTGGAGAAGACGGAGCAACAAAAGGCAGAAGCCACAAATATTCCAGCATCCAAGACTTTGACTGAGCCGTAGTTCAAAACCAAAAAGTTCTGTAAAACCAAGAAATGAAGTCTCTGTGGTGCGTTCAGGGGCACAGTGAGAACAGGAGGCGACACATGCGTGACACCGTTTAAAGAAGCAACAGAACCATCGATCACAAGTTTGTGCAAATGTTCAAATTCAAATCAGATTGTTGTGACTGTTGTTCCCTCTACTCACCAGCTCCAGCCTCCTCCTTCATCCACACACTGACTAAAAATGGAGGAGGAACACACTGAGCGGACGCTTTCACTTTCGTTGCTCCTCCCCTCTACTTACACATGTACATAATATAATAAAATGTTCTTTTCCAGCGTGTGGGACCGGGTCTGGGTGTCTGTGTGGGACAGGTAACAGTGGGTTATGGACATTTGGATGGTGGAGACGCTGCTCCGTCCTTCTTTTCCTCCTCTTATGGAATCAGCCTGAGACTTAAACCAGGAACACGATGAGTCAGAGCACAAGAATCAGGACTTCACGTCGTTAAAGAGTCACGCCCAAAACCACCACACAAACACCACACACTTATGTTTCAGCGTCTATAATTACCTGTTTCATGATGCAGTCTGTCCTGCAGCGTCCCTCAGAGGACGAGATAAAAACACGTTTCTTTGATCGTCATCTGCAGTTTGTAGAAACTGATCCACAACTGGGACTCTGTCCTCTGCAGGGACGAGGACACAGAGCTATGACACAGAGAAGCTCCAACTGAAGACAGGGGATTAGAAGCAGCTCTGGAAATCAAAGATCTGATTCAGATCAGAGTGGATTAGATTAGAGACGTCCTCTTTCTAAGAACTGAAAATGTGTCGGACTCACGTCCTGTTTCCCACATCTGGTCCCCCCAGGGTAGAAAGTAGTCAGGAGGAGGTAGACAAGATGTTTTGGGGCTCTGTTAGAGACGAAAACCTGCAGTAATGTTCACCCTGTGTCCCAGGTCCAGGACCAGGTAGAGTTTGATGACTTTTGGCTGATCTCTTTGCCACTGGGATCCTGATCCCAGCTCATCGATCAAAGGGGAGTCAGACATCTTCCTCTTAGCTTCATTTTGTCTGACTGGGAGTGAAGGATCGTGGGTTTGAGGTGTTGATCCAGAACTCTAAAAGTCAGCTGTCATGGCCGAGAGGTTAATCCGACGGACTCTGCTGACAACCAGTGGCACCTTAGAACTGTGGCAGTCAAACTCTGCACCAAATGGATCGATGCTGCAAAAACATTACTCCCCATGTCTAAAGTCCAGCCGGCTGCCTGCTTGTCTGGTCTGGTGTTTCCTGCCATCACAACACGACTAAGAGACAGAGTCACAGGTCAGATTGTTATTGAGGTTCTCTCTCTGAATGGTTCTAAAAGGAAAGAACATGGATCGAATGTTAATCACTAAAATGGTCATTAAAGAACAGTTCAATGTAACAGAAATAATTTCTATGTTTTCAGCGAGTTTCTTTAGGTTCAGTTTGATCTTGTTTTTTTAAACCTTGGTCAGGACAGCTTTGTGTGAAGCTGCTTCCCAATCAACCAACCAATCAACCAACCAACCAACCAGCCAACCAACCAGCCAACCAGCCGGCCAACCAGCCAATCAAACAACCAATCAAACAATCCAGCCTTCATCCAGTCCCATAACTGCCCACGGTGTCAAATAAGCACAATAATTCAAGTCACTCCAACCTCAGGATGAACTGTGAGACACTGAAGATAATTTCTCCAGGATATTAACAGAAAACTTTCAAACAGTTAAACAGAGGGAAACTAATGCAGCCCGAGTTGTTCAGGTTGTAGGAAAAGCCTGCAGCTCCCTCTAGTGGTGCAGGCGACAAACTGCAGTCTGCTGGTTTAAGGTGGGATGTATCAGACTAAAAGGTTCCTAAATGTTTCCTCCACACTTCTAACCCTCATCTTATCGATACCCAACCATCGCTGCCTTTTAACTCACCACACATGGAAGTTTGATACACAGCTGCCTGCACCACATTAAAGACTGGATGAACAACAAACTCCTGCAGTTAAACTCAGACAAACACAATCACTTCATTGATCCCAGGGGTGAAATTAGTTTTTCATTACAGCAGCTTCTACTCAAAGTGTTCAGAGCAATGTAGGCAACAAGAACATGGAAGAATAAGCAGGCAATACACACATCATGGTAAAAATATAGACAAACATGTCTAAGTTCTGAGCTGTTGCTCTATAATAACACTGAATATGGGGGGTGTTGCACAGCGGGACAAATATTGGACATGTAAGTAAATAAAGTTGTACATGTGAGTAAATCTGTTAAAGGCTTAAAGGTTACGGACCCCAGCAAGAAGGGGGAGGTAACACACACACACAATCAGACAAAGGACTGAGATAAGGTGCGTATTTATTTAAAAGACAGCGTGGACGACAGAAATGGACCGACAGGTTCTGTTAAATCAATCAAACAAAACATAAAAAAAATCTGGCTGCTCTAGTGTGTGTAACCAAAACTACAAGGGACCAGCATCTCTGGACCTGGTCTGAACAATCAGGGAAACTAACCGTGACTGCAAAACCAGAATCAGTGGCAGGATCAGATCTTACCCTGACACACACACACACACACACACACACACACCCACACACACACACACACACACACACACACACACACACACACACACACACACACACAGCGCATTAGATCTAGTTCACTCTTATGTTCAACAGCAGTTATGGAGGAGGATGTCCATGGAGGACGGTGTCCACGGAGGACCGTGTCCACGGAGGACGGTGTCCATGTAGGACCGTGTCCGCCAGCGTCCGTCGGGTCCAGCCGGCTCTTACAGCTGGTTGGGGCTGTTACCAATGCGCTGCTCCCGACTGACTGTACTGGGCACTGACACCATAAGAATAATTCTCCAAACTCACTTACCGGAAGGTCTTGTGGGAGTTGCAGCAAAGCAGACAATTATTATTCAAATGGACCAAAACCTCAAACTTAGCCGAAAGGTGGTCTTTAGCTCAGGGGAGGACTTGCAGCTAGCAGCTAGCAGCTAGCTCAAAGCGGGAACGCCCTTAATTATGCAGAATCTTAAACCTTAAACATTGAGACCAAAACCGTTTTTGAACCAGGCTGTAAACGTGTTTAATAATGTTGTAAAGTTGGGCTGTTTAACATGGGGCTCTATGGGGATCTGCTCCCTTTTGCAACCAGCCTCTAGCGGCCACTCGACGAACTGCAGTTTTTTGCACTTCCGCCTTGGCTTCATGGCTCATCGCTCCGCCCCTCCGCTGGGGTCTGCTCCAGGCCGAGAGGACACGCCCACTGGAGACACGCCCTCTAGAGACACGCCCCCTGGAGACACGCCCACTAGAGACACGCCCTTGATTTTTGTGCTTTTACATTTTTTAGAATTGTCTTATCTTTGGTTTAGCACTGTGCAGCAGATTTTATTGTTATTTTATTTTATAAGTCTGGATGGAAGCGGACGGAAGCTGTAACGTGGCTGGTGGTAGTGACATAGCTCAGTAAGGAGGAGTCTGATAAGACAGCTCTGCTGTGGCCGGACGTTCTGAGCACAAACCTGTCTGGCCACCACTCCAGTCGCTCAGGTTACAAACCAGGTAATGAGAGAGGTGCCTCCCTCCTTAAAGGGAATAAAGTGATATTGTTGAGGTGTGGCCACATGTTCAGCCCTCTGTTGTTTTACTGCGGGTGAATAAAAGTGAGGCTTTGTGTGCTTTCCCAGAACTCCTGTAATGTCACACCAGCTCCCATTATACAGTTCTGACAGGTGTCATGGACCCACCTCAGTGTTATGGACAGAAATGTGAATACAGGGAAACGGTAACTGGAGACGGGCGTCATGGTAACACATTAACCTACTGAGCTGTTGTAATTTCTCCAAGGTGTTTGGGATGAGTAGAAAAAACGGTTTATTTTAATATCTGAGCAGGACAGCAAACAATGAAGTCCCAACGTCCTCATTCGAGTACGTGCTAGTTAGTGAAGTCGTAGTTTGTTTCTATCCATAGAGTTTGATACATTTTTTTGCATCATATCAAACTAGTTCAACATAAATAATCAAGTTTCGTCTGTAGAGTTTAACGAGGTTTTCTAACTTGTCCACTTTTGTCCCCTGATCGGCTGCAGGTTGAATCCAGTGAAACGTCCCCTGTCATGTTTTTACACCAACTAGTGTCCAGTTCTGAGGACACCAGGTCCAAATGAAGCAGAATAATGTTCCACAAACCTAAATATGACGATACAGGGCCTCAGGAGGTTGAAATAACTGCTCACCATGACGCATCAGTAAACACAGAATTCAGGCTCTAATCTACTAATGATCAGTTTTCCAGGGATTTATTTCAGTTACCAGCGATTCATGAGGCCACATAGTGTCAGTAAATGATTAATACTCATTTATCCAGACAATAGTCACTGAGTGTCTTCATATGTTTTATAAACATGTGTTTTTACTGTAATTCATGACTAATCCAGGTAGTAATAAAACACTAAGTGGTTCTATTATTTTTCCTCATCTGTGCCTGTTAAGACTTTACAAAGAGATTTAAAGGCTCCGCTCACCAGAGAAACCGTCTCTCATCTCATCACACAAACACAACCCAGAGTGACACAAAACAGACGCTGGTCTGTCTGTGTTTAAACCCCCGTAGGAACCTGCCAGTGTCCGACCTGTGCCTCCCTCCCTCCCCCCTCTTCCCCCCTCCTCCCCCACCCCCCCTCCTCCACTCCCTCCTCCAGCCATTGTGTTCAGACCACTCGAGCTGCTCTCGGCTGAACAGCAGCATTGAGTGTCGCTCTCGGCTCTCGTTTTGTCACCAGTTGTGTTTGTGTGCTGAGAGGAAAGTGATGGACCTGCTGCTGCTGCTGTGTGTGTTTCCGGTGGTTAAGAGCTACAGCTCGGGAGGAGTTACAGAAAGCTGTGAAGACATGCACCCTCACCATGGGACGAAGCCTCAGACGAGTCCATCACCCTTCAGCATCACCACAGACAACACCACCTACACACCGGGACAGGACGTCACAGGTTAGTCACAGAGGGATAACACAAACTACTTCACTTTATCTTAAAAAACTTTATCCAGATGTTTCCCTCACACTGTAATATAATTCATAGAGTTTTTCTATTTTCATAGTTATATATGCTTCAGTAAATTCAGAAATGTATTCAGACTTCGCCAATCAATAACACAAATGAAAAGATTTTCAGACACAGACAACAAGTCCGACATCCTGGTCATGAAAAGGAGGAGTTAAGGCTTGTGTGAAAATACTGAATGAAAAATAAACAGAATGAGCATCTCCTCAGGCCGTGCATGGGTCTGCAGGATAAATCCAAAACACAGTAGAGGACAGGAAGTAAAAAGTTAAATGCAAAGCTTCTTACAAAAAGGTACCAAATATCATGACAGAAATGTTACTTCATGCAGTTTTACTAGTGAAGAACTGTTTTTAGTGTTTGCTTTCACATTTATTCATTCATGTTTTCTTTCTTAGTTCAGCTCTGGGCTCCAGATTCCACAACGTTTTCTGGTTTCCTGCTCCAAGCTAGAGAAGTAGGGGGTCAGTCTGTGGCGGTGGGAAAATATTACACGATCACAGAAGACGTTCAAGTCCTCACCTGCAGTAAAAGACCTGTGAGTTACCTGTCACAGTCAGACTGTGCCAGGGAGGACGGTGTCCGTGTTACTGTGTGTACCCAACTGATATTTGTTGGTGTTTGCTTTTGTTCCAACACGATTAATAAAGTGAAAGACTGATTCATCATTGGCCTAAAAACATGTGCAGCAGATGGAAGAAATCCCAGTTATCACATTTTTTTTATATCCATTTAAAACGAATATACTTCCACTTCCCTACATCAGGACCTCTTCATAGACCAGTTAGGTAGCAGTATGATGTCATATCCTGTTTCACTCTGCATCAACTTCTACCTAAAATAAGAGAAACCATCCTTGAAAAAGAAAAAATGAGAGAGTATGTTAGTGTTTTATTTTGGCCCAAATCCCGCCCACTAACATGGAGGGGGTGGAGCTTGTGATCTATAGTGCAGCCTCCAGCCACCAGGGGGAACTCTATTAGTTCCTCCATCCATATTTATACAGTCTATGGTTTTGTTAAATGTGTTGAATTGTGAGAACATAAAATTAATGATGCATCTTAAAATTTAAAATGTCTAAAATCAAAGTAAAGTATTGAACCAAATGATGTATTTCATCTAATTTTTCATTTTATGGTCACTACACTATGACATTATTCAGTGTAAATTATTATTATTATTTCTCTTTTTCCCTCTTTAATTGTTATGCAGTGGCGCAGAGACGATGAAAATCAAGACACTGATTGCATTTCAGCAGATTTCATGATGCATGGAACAAAGTTTACGTCTAAATTCAAAAATAATCTGGAAATACAGATTACAGTGTATCAGCACAAAGCAGTAAACCCTTTATAAAGTCAATGTACAAACACAAAGGATAAATAAAACAACTTCAAATGAATGAAAGGTAATAATGAGGATTATGGTCACATCTTCAGGGAGAACACGTGATGATGATATTTTCTGTGTGTGTTCAGAGTTCGGCCGTGTCCCACACATCAGACTCTGCAAAGAGTTATATTGAGGTGACGTGGAGGCCAGAAGACTCTGAACACGTGAAAGCTGTTCAGTTCCAGTAAGTTTGAAGATAACTGTGCAAAGCTGGTCGTTACTTGACACAAAACACAAAGTGTTCTAACGCTGATTCATGAAAAAGGGGTTTTGGTGTCTCCACAGTGCGTCTTTTGTGCAAAATTACACAACGTTTTGGGTCGATGTTACGAGCCCTGCACTGAGCTTGGTTAAAGGCAGCGATGATGTGTCTCCAAGTCCTCTCACAACAACACATGCTGTAAGTAATGTCCGTTAACAGCAAGCGATGAACCAAGCTCCTTCACTACCGAACCAGCAGGTTGGTGAACTGACCCAGAATCCAAGTACGACAAACATGCACATCATCAAAGGATAAAATATATATTTATATATCTGAGGCTAATGAAGATGTAGCCTTTGTTTATAACATTCTGCAACTCCTCCTAAGTTGGCAGATCAGCATCCACCCTGGTTCATGTCAACCTGGCTGTGGTGACTCTTTCATGCCAACTTTACATTCTCCACTTCAGAAATCCGGGGGCAACGAGGAGCCACACTAAACAGTATTAATGTCCCCGGTAATGGGTGCTCTGCTGCACTGAAATAAACCAGATTTGTGTTTGGTTGGGAGTTAAACTGGAACCGTGTCTGGTAGAAAGTGTGGACATGTCTATCAGGTCTTTGCTTTTTGTCCTGACATGACATTAATATTGTCTTATCCTGCAGTGGTATACAAGGTTTTACAAACAGTTTCACAGTGCAGTCTGAAAGACACTGGAGCCATTGACCTCCAGGTTGTCCTTACAATGGCTTCCTACTGTTTAGAGCATAGACTGTATATAAATATGGACAACGTGTCCCCACTTCCTTGCATTGACCAAACTGACACTGTGCTCTGCTCTAGCTCCACCTCCTTGACAGAAAAGACAGAAACCATCCATGAAAAAAATCATGTGATGTGTATTTTAGTCCCACCCACTAACATGAAGGGGGCGGAGCGTATGACCTATACTGCAGCCTCCAGACACCAGGGGGAGCTCTACTAGCTTTAGCTTCACTTCAGAAGTCTGCGACTGTCTATGGTTTAGAGCATTAAATATCAAAACTAGAAGCAAATTGTGTCCATGTTGTCATGGTAACAGCTCTGGTCTTGTCCCTCTTAAAGAGCATCACCAGCGCAGAGTGTGGAGTCACCAAGACGTGCTTCAGTCAACCTCCACTGTGTGATCCTGCAGTCGGCTCAGACTGTTATTTCATGTCAGCCATGATCCAGTCTCCCTCCGGAGCTTCCATCCGCTATGAGATGACCGGTCCTTCTCAGGGATACATTTCTTTTGGATTCTCAGATGATCAGATGATGGTAATGTGAAGAGAAGCTTGATTTGTTTCCTGTTATCTAAGAATTATATCAGTGCCAGCAGTGTCTAATTTAGGCCTAAGCTTTATCTAAATGGAATGAGTCCTTCCAACCAATGAACTATCATCCTCCTAAAGAACAGAGTGACTAAAGGAGTCACAGGTCTCGTTCCTTGTTTTTAAGAGGCTTTTAGAGACCACAGCAGACACAGATTTATTTTTCTTTCTTTATATCTCAGTAGATTTGTAGTGACAGAAAAAACATGAGAAGCTAGTGGTTGATATGAGTCCCTTTCAATCCCGTTCTTGAGTTAAAGTCTTTAATTGTTCCTTTGCCCAGGGAAATGATGACATCTATATCTGTGGCCTCGGCAGCGACGGGCTGGTGCGGGTGCAACATGCCTTCTCATTTGGACGAATGGCTCCACAAGTTCTTCCTCAGGCATCTAAGTTCTATTAATACGAATGATTTAAGATCTAAGGCTGTGAAGTTGCTTATAGGGTTATATAATGTTTCATTTTCTTTTCTTTTTTCTGTTTTCCATCCAACAGGACGGTATCTCTGATGTAAAAGCCTGGACTCAGGATGGAGTGATCAGCTGTTCCTTTACTTCCATGAACACTATTTCAACTCAGAGGACTTCAGGCTTCAACCAAACCTACTTTATCTTATTTGCACATGGGCCCAGCAGCAATGGTATCGAAAACATCATGAAAAAATCATACTGATGAGTGATGGATGTAGTTTAGGCCATCAGCATAGTCTGGTAACACACCATTGGGATTTTATTGAGGTAACTGGATATTCCTATGACGGATCCCAACCATGTTGTTGTCAAACAGTGTCCCACCCAAACAGTTTGATTGGCCCAGCAGGTCTTTGCTGGGACATGGTCAATTCTTCATTGACAGGTGGGAAAGTTTGGACTGGCTTCCAGGATAATTCAAACTAAGTTTCAGAAATATTCATTTCTGAGGTTATTCAATGAGAGAATAGTTTGTACACTTTGTACATTGCATTAACTTCACCAGTCATTAATTTCACTGCACTAAATATAACCTCTAGTGGGAGCAGTAACGTAGGGCCACAGACCAAAACAAAAAAAATGCTGTTAGATCCTGTTCATCATATGTTTTTATGAGCAAAGGTTTTAGTCACATGCAAAAATATATGCAAAAGATATTATATGAACTTCATGAACATCTACCATGGATTCTGAACTCCTGCCTGACCCTGTTTCATGTCCTGAAAACAGGGAGATGAAGCTTCTGTGGAGTAGAACAGAAGTAAATCATTCACTCATGAATAAGTGATTATGACACATTTATACATCCACCATGAAGTCCTGTCGGCCCACTGGTTCCCCGAGATCAGTGACCGTAGTAAAAAACATTTCAAATCCATTTTATATGGAACTTTCCAGAAAACAGCTTCTTCACATTTAACCAGATTTTTTAACAACAACAATAATAATAATAATAATAATAATAATAATAATAATAATAATAATAATAATAATAATAATAATGTTACAACATGCTGAACAAACTACAGATCGTAAAGGATTAAACCGAGTGGACACAAACAACCAACATGATAGAAAATGATCAATTACAACCAAACAGACCAACACAGTAACTATATGGACACACTATGAGAAGTATAATCACAATAAAACAGCAAACGACCATCTGCATCTTTTAATTAATTAATTAATTAATTTTTAATCTTTGACAGATGAATTGTTTGCCTGGATTTCTAACCTAATGCTTCTACATGAACCTAATGAGCTGCTCACGGTTGTGTTTGTCTTCCAGATAAAATCGAGTTCCACACAGGTACCTTCATCAGCACTGATAAGATCGACATCTCCAGCCCTCAGGTTGTCCAGAAAGCTGGACGGCCTCACATCATCAAAGCACATGGTAAGATCCTTTCTGCAGAAATAATTAAGCTAAACCACACTTTAAACACAGAGCAGGACCACTATGTGCAGTGGTTCCCAAACTTTTTCTGTCAAGCCCCCTTTTGATGGTAGATGAACAATCCAATTCTGCTCTTCTTGGCCTGAGTCGTATTTATAAAACCCAGAGACAGATATGACTTGTTATATTAAGTTTTTACCTTTTTTGTACTTTTTGTTGAGGTAGTCTTCATCTTCATCTTACAGATGACGTGCACTATATGCGAGCCACAAATCCTTGTTGGTGCATGGATTCCTTCCTATCTCTCATCTTTCTCTTATATATTAGAGCTCTGTTTGTTATATGTGTTGGTCATGAAGCCACGCCCACTGCAGCTCCACTGCCCTGCACCGTATTGTTCTGCTTCTGTTGTTCACTGAGATTTATCAAATGTTGGGACTAGAGGACAAAATGGACACAGTTTCATAACAGAACAGAAATGTAGAGGGAATTCAGACATGGAGTTGTTTTTCAGGAGCACTGATGCTGATAGCCTGGATGACAACGGGAACTCTGGGAATGTTGGTAGCTCGATATCTGAAAGCAGTGGCCACAGGACGGACGGTGTGCAGCAAAGACGTCTGGTTTGTGGTGAGACTTCACACATAAAATATCAGTTAGATTTCCTTTAAACTCAAAGTTGGACCCAAACACTGGCACATTGATGGAAGAGTCCAATCAAAAGACAGAAAACACAACGTGAGAAATATTTAGAGATGGCAGAATAACTGGGCAGCTTCAGACAGGTGCTTACAGAGGCTGGAACCATAGACAGTAATAAAGATGGACCGGAAAACTATTTTTACAACACAGGAGCAAAAGCTTTGCCAACTATGTCAGCCATGCAAATGTGCAACTGTAAAATAAAAGTCACATCAAATATGTTCTGGAATGAGCTGTTCATAATGTTCCTTTTGTGTTCCCTTTGTGTTCCCTTTATGTTCCCTTTGTGTTCCCTTTGTGTTCCCTTTATGTTCCCTTTGTGTTCCCTTTGTGTTCCCTTCATGTTCCCTTTATGTTCCCTTTATGTTCCCTTTGTGTTCCCTTTGTGTTCCCTTTATGTTCCCTTTGTGTTCCCTTTGTGTTCCCTTTATGTTCCCTTTGTGTTCCCTTTGTGTTCCCTGTATGTTCCCTTTGTGTTCCCTTTGTGTTCCCTTTATGTTCCCTTTATGTTCCCTTTGTGTTCCCTTTGTGTTCCCTTTATGTTCCCTTTGTGTTCCCTGTATGTTCCCTTTGTGTTCCCTTTGTGTTCCCTTTATGTTCCCTTTGTGTTCCCTGTATGTTCCCTTTGTGTTCCCTTTGTGTTCCCTTTATGTTCCCTTTGTGTTCCCTTTATGTTCCCTTTGTGTTCCCTTTGTGTTCCCTTTGTGTTCCCTTTGTGTTCCCTTTATGTTCCCTTTGTGTTCCCTTTGTGTTCCCTTTGTGTTCCTCCAGGTCCACGTTGCAGTGATGAGTGTAACAGTAGCAGCCACAGTCATTGCCTTCATCCTGTCCTTCTCATATGTCCAGGGATGGTCTGAGGTCAGTACCAGGACCGTTCTGTCTCTAGTGGTTGTTAGAGTCTTTACTTCTCATTAGACAGAACTGTCAGGGTTGAGCATTTTTGGATTTGTTTTGGATATTGTTTGTTTTGAATATGCCCACAATAAACTGTGTAGTGACAAGGTCAAAATCTTTGGAGTGATGGAAGAAATGCTGAGCCTGTGTGCTTCCCTTTAAACCCAACAACCCACTGAGGCTGAAGCAAAGACCCAGGTAACACCAGGCAGTGCAGTTCAGGTAGTTCAGATCATTGGTAAAACCACATGTTCAAAACATAGGACACCAGCAGACAACAATGGTGGACGAACTCAGGATCCATTCCAGTAGAGCAGGTTGTCCACTAACCAGGGGGTTAGCGGTTCAATCCCTGATACCTCGACATGGAAACCCCATGTTGATCCAGTCTGTTTACTGTTTAGAACAATTAGGGAAAGTTGCTTTGACAGGTGGACGTGGCCCAAACCCCATAAGTCTTCAAAGGTGAAGAAGTGTGCTTTGGTAAGCTGATGAAATAGCAAAAACTGTCCAAACCATAGACAGCATGAAGATGAACTGCTCCTCAACAGTGAAGCTAAAGCAAGTAGAGCTCCCCCTGGTGGATGGAGACTGGATGCTGTAGTATAGCTCATAAGCTCCACCTCCTCTGTATTAGTGGATAGGGCTTGGACTGAACTAAAACTCTTTAGATGGAGGAGGGTTCAGTCATTTTAATTAGTTAATATAATGTTGATGAATATTGAAGTGTCAATTTTGTGCGAGTTTCATTTTAGTTTGTTATTTGATGCTGTATAAAGAGGATGTGATATAATGGTGACCACCAGTGGGGACACATTGTCCATATTTACTCCATGAAGAGGTCTGGACTGTGGGACTGTGAGAGATAAACAAAATGAAAAATAGGTTCAGTCTATAAACTAACATCTGGAGGAAGTGTGGGCGGGGCATCAGTATCGTAGCTCCACCCCCAGACCGCACTGATCAGACTCTGGCTCCAAAGTCTCAAGATTCAAGATGGCGCCGCCCTTATCTCCAGTTTAGCCAGTGAGAGGACGTGGAGACGTGTTGTGGTTAAATGCAGAATATTTAAACAGACTTGAACCTCCCACCAACCAGACCCAAAGGCACCGGTGCTAACTAATCACTAATCATCACCAAAACCAAGAGAGTCAGACAAAGTGTGATTATGATACGGTCTCATAAGAACATGGCTCATCCTTCTCTTTAATATTCTGTGTCTTCAGACTTGTGATAAATACTGATAAGACCATGTGTTTTATTCTCAGCAGTCTGTCATTAGATCTGTCTGTTTTCTATTCATACACATTTAATTGTAATAGAACAACATGTCTGTGTTTCACTGGAGACTGTTCCCTAGTCTAGTGCTTCCTCTCGTAGGGGAGCTGCTAACACGCTAAGGTCTGGTACATCTTGAGAAGGAGGAGGACTGTAACGACGTGCCGGCCACGACACAACTTTATTTCCATAAAACACGAACGGCGGCCGTAACAATAGTTGGTGCAGAAGTTATCTAGACACGACTTTCTCTGTCAGGCTTCACCTACAGAGTTATTGTGTCCGACACACAAACACTGGTTACGCTTAAGGCCCATAAAGGCCCATAAAGGCCCAGCCGTCTCAAGCTGTGTCTGTAACTAAACACGTCTGCTCATTCCACCTGGAAGCAGAATTAAAACACTTGTCATTTTTTGTGTTTTATTTGTTGTTAGAGATCAATATTATACAGACTAGTCGTCCCTAGCACCGAGGACAGAACTGCAGACGTCCGTGCTGTCAATGGAAAAATGTGAATGGAAAAATGCTGCTGTGAGACGTCACTGTCCAATGGAACATTTGTATTATTTTTGACTGAATTTATTTTTAGTTTTACAGTAAAAAAGTTGCCACGGTAGCAAAGCTTTAGCTTGACCTGGTTATAGCCCAGGTGGTTCTTATTTGGTCCCACTATACTGTCTTCAGATGCATTTACCTGTGATGTAGTCAGTGTGATGGCGATAGATGAGTAAACATCAGTGTTGCCGTGTGGTTTCCAGGGAGCTCATCCTGTGTTGGGCTGCCTGGTTATGATCCTCACATTCCTCCAGCCCATCGTGGCTCTGCTGCGCTGTGGACCCCAGCATCCGCTGTAAGTACAGTCCTGTGTGTGCCCCACATATAAATACTTCTACTAGTTAAGATACAAAACAACTCAATATACACGTATACATTGTTATATATTGATCTCAGGTCTAAACTTAAAGTAATCCCCTGGTAACCCTGAGTCCTAATTAGAACTGTTACCATAAAATGGTGAAACCATTGAAACAAGGCTCTACTAAAGAGGATTAAAGCGCAGGATTAAACATCAGCAAACATAAGCGTAAAGGATGGGTGGATTTTAGGAACGAATCTCAAAGTGTCTGTTTTTATTGGACCAACCTTTAATTTCGTCCTCTTTAAACGGCCCAAATAACATGAATGTTAAATTGAACAAGATGTGAGTCTGAAGTTTACATGAACTTTAAAACTTGTCCTTAGTCATCAAGAAGAGAAACAGAGTAGAAACAGAAACATTAATGTTCTCCGCTTCAAATGGCAGCTGGTTTGAATTTAGTTAAACTGATCTTAACTTGGAGCTGAACTAGTCAGGAACTGTGAGTTTATTTGACAAGATAAAATGAGTTTTCTTCATTGGATAATGTGACATTTGTAAGGTGAACTTTAGCTTCTAAGTTTTACAGACTGACTTGAAATGAACCCGTGCATGAAGTGATCTAATCCCTGGACAAGGTTTGTGTTGCCACAGATCATATCCAGCTGGATCTGTGGTTGGAGGCATTAAATACTGCAGCGTCATCACGACCAAAGGCGCGTCTGCAGCTCTTCAGCTTCCTGAATCATTTAAATGCTGAACAGCTGCTTCTGGAATTCATATGGTTCACATATGAATTCATGACGAATTCCTTCACTAATGTACAACGTGTTCCAGTCGCACCTTTAACCGTTCCATGTTACTGCTCTGATGTAACTGTTTGACATGAAACTTGTTGTTTAAATGAGAAGACACCGTCCTTTGTGCTCTATGATTAATTCATGGTTTTTCCTTGGCAGGCGGTTTCTGTTCAACTGGTCGCACGCTTTTAATGCAGTGACAATAAAAGCTTTAGCTGGTGAGCTTTTCTTTTATTATGCAGATTCTTTAATCAGTAAAATAGTCTTTATAGACCTTTATAGTCCGTTATTTCAACCATCACAAGTGTTGAACCGTCTCGTTGCCTGACACGACACAGTGGCGGCCATATTCACAGGACTGAGGCTGATTGACAGCACGATGGACCGATGGCTGGTGAAAGTGATGGGAGGCTTTACTGGCTGGGAAGCTTTGCTCTATGTGCTGCTGGAGGCCCATTCAAAGTGGAAGGTTTACACCAAAGGTAATTGGACTCCAGGAAAACCGTTGCATTTCTTCTTCTTCATCTTACGACTGTTAATGGTGTTATGAAGTAGTGGTAGTAGTTGTAGTAATTTAGATAGTCGTACTGGTATCAGTACTACAACTGTCAGGGGACTAAACTAAAATGGTTTCCAGGAGAAACCACATGTGTAGCCTACTTAGATCCATGTTTCTGGGATCAGGATGATGCTGATGCTGCTGATGATACAAATCCATTTTTATTTGGTGCCATATTGGTTCTTTGAAATCTCCCAGCGAACATGTTTGATTTGTACGTTCTCTTCAGTTTGTTAATTAGAACACACATCCGTCAGATCCTCCATCCATCCTTGAAGCTCCTCCTGCCAGACCTCCTTCTTGTCAGACCTCCTCCTGTCTGACCTCCTCCTGTCAGACTTCCTTCCTGTCAGACCTCCTCCTCCTGTCAGACCTCCTCCTGTCTGAGCTCCTCCTCCTGTCTGAGCTCCTCCTCCTGTCACACCTCCTCCTGTCAAACCTCCTCCTGTCAAACCTCCTCCTCCCTTCAGACCTCCTCCTGTCTGACCTCCTCCTGTCAAACCTCCTCCTGTCTGAGCTCCTCCTCCTGTCTGAGCTCCTCCTGTCAGACCTCCTCCTGTCACACCTCCTCCTGTCAGACCTCCTCCTGTCTGAGCTCTGAGGGCCTTTGGATGGTGTCTCTGTAGAAAGACGTACATTTCTAAGTGTTGTGATGGTGTCTCTCTCGTCTTCAGGTTGTTTTACGTGCTCCTCATCATGTGCCGATGCTACATTTACACAGACAGAGCAGGTTGACGTATTAAAGAAACGTTGGGACACATACAGGAATCATATCGCACCAACTTTTGATCCAGTGTAGAACAGCTTTTAGTTATTAACCCGTTTTCTGTTCCCTGAAAAAGGCCTTATTGTATAATTGTGAAATACACATATTTATTTGGGTTGGTTTTTAAACCTGTGGTCGTTCACCACTATGACTCTATTCACTGGACTTGAACTGCTTTAATTTCAATACATTCGTCACCCTGATGAAGGCAGTGTGCCTTAACTTTTACACTGTATTAGCCACTTTTAAAGGCTTTTTAAATTGTGAACCTTCTTCTTTGTTTGCCACAGTTCATCACATTTACACCTAACAGCCCCACAAACAGTTCTTTCCTACAAAAACCTACAAACTTCGGGGTGTTTTAAACCTTCTGACCGTAGAGTCTCTGTAACAATGTCGGCTTTTCCACACTTGCTTGTGATGAAGATTACATTTCCAATGTTTGCTTTTGCTTTACAGATACCACTGGTATATCTCTGGAATCAAAACCGGTAAGAAAACGATGAGGAAAAAACACACAGAGACACACACACACATATATATATATAAAATACTCTGTGATGCTTTATGTGATTTCATGTGATTTTTCGTCAGATAACAGCTGATGTTCTGCTCATGACTGTCTTCTTCCTGGGAAACCTCTGCTTCCTGATTTCACTGCTGGTTGGAATTTCGATGTCATGATCTTACGAAGAGTCAAATAAACCCTCAGTGCTTTAATGAGTCTCAGAGTCAAAGTGTTTGACGTGCCGCTGTCTCAGGTCTACGTCCTGTCTCCAGTGAAATAAACCACATTTATTTCCTCTAGTTCACTTTATGTGATTAGATGGAAAACTCTGAGCACGTTCAGTTTGTTATACTCCCTCTGATAAGTCGACAAACCTTCGTCCCTTTGACAGATTTTCTCAATGACGCTGATTGGCAACAGGGAAACATAGCACATCTGTTCAGGGGTATGTGAACTATCAACGGGCAACTGAAACAAGAAAATACATCCCACCTGCTACTTATAGAAAGATGGTCATTCTGACCAGGACCAGGACCAGGACTAGGACCCTCCACCACTGCTTATAAGGTCCCACTGACCTGGAAAAAACATCTTTAAAAAATCTTTATTGTGCAATAACCTCCATGAACAAACACAATTAGACACAAGCTGCTGTTAACGTATGAATCCATCCTGAGCTAAACTACTGAACCCTGTGAAACACTCAGGTTAAACCACAGCACAGAATACGAGGCGTTTACGATGATCTCATTTTCTAGAGCATCTAAGTGCATCAGTCTGTCTCACAAAGACAGTTTGACGCAGGATGTCAGCCAGTAACCGAGTCAGTGACCATACGATCGTACCACGTTCGTGCTTCTATGTATATGATACAAGTCCATAAACTTTGCATAGAAATGTGAAGAGAAATGTGTAGCTTCTGTGTAGCTACTGAACCCTGTGTCACAGGCGAGTCGTTCATGGACGAGCTGGTGTCTACGTTCTGTCACGACTCTTTGGAGGCATCATTAACCCAACACTGTACTTCCTCAGTTCACTTACATGAGAAACCTGTGAAATGATGAACAGAGTGAACAAATAGTTGTCAGGATAAGCAAAGAGCAGACACTAAAACAAAGATTCCTGTATTTATTTAATTACGAGTGACTGCTGCATTGAAATGAATGGATTTCAGTTTCACATCAGGCTTCATGTTAATATTGTAGAAGAGAGGACAGGAAGTAATGGAAGACATTAACAAGTGGGCCAGGAAGCTATATTTCAGCTGGGAAGTCTGACCATAACATTTGCATGCCGCTCCTGCGTACACGTTGTTCAGAGCAGGACGGGAGGCGAATGGGAGCTGCTCTCTGTGCTGTCGATGGATTTCAGCTTCGCTCGGCTTCACACAGGCTCTTTGCTGCTGTTTTAAGACCATGGAAAACCTGGAATGATCTAAACCAGCCACATGACTCAAGTAAGTGCATCTGTTCCTGATCATTCTCTAGTTGTTTCTTTGGTCAACTCCACGTTTAGTCATTTACTGATACAAAATGTTAGTGGTTCTACAAGTTCATTGCCATTAAATTATATATAGAGACACATGTTCCCTGTAGAAACAGGTGATGTGGGTCCATGGATTAGATGAGATGCATTAAAGGAGTCTGTCTTTTACTGGATGTGCACTGTAGAAACTCTGAGCTACTCCTGAGTGACAGGTGATTGAGGGAAAATGGGACAATAAATGAAAAGTGTGACTGTTGACATGTGGTCTGTCCACAACTACTGGAGGCTGTTTGTTTTATGTCGGTTTAATGCGAACGTATTAGGTTGTTCCTTTGTGTCCTGAGAGATTGGTCACTTCATGCTTAGGTGCTTGTTTCGTTGTAATTTAGAATTAGAGCATCAGCCACAGTCTTGGTATTAATTCTTTTTCATTTCTTTCTTAATAGTTGAAATTATTCCTCGTCTGCAGAGTCTCATGGCAACAGATGATCATTAGATTGTGAGCTGACCCTAGTAGCAGTAAACCTGTCGAGGCTGCAGCCTGGTGGAGAATAGTTTATAGAACAACTTGTTAGGACACTGAAGTCCAGGTCTAAATCGCTAAGAACTGTTTGGAGGAAAGATCTGGTCTGTTTATTAATTCTTTTTGAGGTCAGTTCAAAGAGGATTTCACATAAATCTTGCAGCAGTTACAATCATTTTCTAAGTCTGAAAAGTAAAAGTAAAAGTTTGAAACACGCTGTCGATCATAAACCCGAATGATGCGTGTTTGCAAAGATGCAAAGCTGCTGCAGGAAGCTGTCTGAACAGTGGGCTACTTTTCCTTTTGACTCAAAGCCTTTCAGCTCTGCCTTCAGGATATGGAATATAAATGCTTAAAGATCAGTCTGTTTGTCCTACATCTAAAAACTGCAGGGGCTGTCAAACGTACTTGTCGCAGACCAAAAGCAGCAGCAGAGGTTCCAATCTGACCCACGGGAGGAATTTGACAAAGATATAAACTGCATTTTTTAATGAAAATAATTGATTGAATTATTTTCCATGACCGCTCCTGCTCCAGAGCGTAGCGGGGAGGGGGTGGAGCCTATCCCAGCCGTCATCGTGCACCAGGCAGGGTGCATGGTCCTTCTCAGGACAGCGCTTTGTTTTATAACAGTACCTGATTTGTCCTCTAGGGGTCGCTAAAAGCTGCTGTTATTTATAGTTTATTGTCCTGTTATGTCACTGGTCCAGGTCCCTTCAGATCCCACTGAAGCAGGATGAGTCTGACAGCCCTGCTCTGCACCAGCCGTGCTGTGCATTCTTAACATAGTGTAGGAAACCTGTTTTAAATTCTCCTCCTAAAACATCCTGGAAAATGACTTTAAAACCAGCTGTCAATGCACAGGTTACAGGCTTTTCTCCTTCCTGGATTAGAAAGAGTTTTTCTGACTTTAATAGATGAAGTGACACATGTTGCTGCTGAGCTGTGTGTGTTAGCCTCTGCCTCTTTAACCATCTCCATCCTCGAGTCAAACGCATTCAAACATTATGCAAACGGTGGTTGAGAAAACCATGGGAACAGCAAATTAAGCTTAATGCCTGAGCCTGGTTCTCCTCCCTCACAGTGACGTCACTGCTGGTTTGGTTCTGGTCTTAGTCTTTGAGTTCCTTCCTCTGTTTAATCATAGAAAGTCTCCTTCACCAAACTTATGGCGAACAACAAATATCTGACTGAAAAGTTAAATGCAAAGTAGATCCACAACATTTTAAGGAAAGAAAAATCGTGACAGACGATGATGATTAAATAAATAACGGCAGCAAGAATCTAGTTCATGTAATAAAAGCGTTTATTCAAAGACTAAAAACTTCGACTTGTGTATGTGTGAGTGTGTGTGTGTGTGTGTGTGTGTGTGTGTGTGTGTGTGTGTATGTGTGAGTGTGTGTGTGTGTGTGTGTGTGTGTGTGTGGTGTGTGTGGTGTGTGTGTGTGTGTGTGTGTGTGTGTTTATTGTTGTAGTAGTTGTATGAGAGTTATGTCGTTTAGTGTGCTTTGTGTTCGTCGGTGATGTGGCTGTTGTTGTGTTGAGTATGTGTGGTGTGTTTGCTTGTTCCTGTGTGTTGTTGGTGTGTTTGTTGTGTTTTTGTGTGTGTGAGTGAGTGAGTGAGTGGTGAGTGAGTGTGTGAGTGTGTGAAGTGGTGTGTGTTGCTTTTCGCTCTCAGTACATGTGAGTTCAGTAACTGAAAGAGTTCATTGATCAGTTTATTCAGCCTTTGTTTCTCCAGACGTGATGAATGAGCTGCTTTTCCAAACCAAGTGTAACATGACGTAAACATGTGATGGTGATTTATCAGAAACTTTGTCTCCTGTTTTACCTGCTTGGATGTTTTTGGTCAACATCCAGTTTTTTTGTTGAGTTCCTGCAGTGAAGTGAAGTGAAGTGAAGTGAAGTGAAGTGAAGTGAAGTGAAGTGAAGTGGGTGTTGGGTTGTTGCTCCAGGGCTCATCTGTATCTGGTGCATGTGTCAGTGAACTACTACTAATCCACTTATCATGTGCAGCACATTGTTCTGAGGAGGCTCAGCCACCCACCGTGTTTCACTACGGCCTCGTGTGAGGAGGCAGACGGCCAACGCTACAACACCAGACACTAAATTACAACATCGCCTTGAAGAACGTACAGAGAATTTTCCAGACAAAGATTCAGATTCAGAAAACTTTTTTATTAATCCCCAGGGAGCAAAAACAAGACAGAACATTACAAAAAGAAAGAAGTGTGCCATAAATGTAACTGTATGAGTGAAGTGAGTAAAGTGCAGATGTAAATATGAATTAAAGGGATTATACATAATATAACTAATCTTTTGTGCTTGTTGTGAGATGAACCGTGTGAACAGACCCAGTCAGAAAGGCTTTGCTTACATAAGGTCATATCACGTAACCTGTGATTGTCCTTGAGGACACGTGGCCACAGACTTTAAACGTTTTATTCTGGACCGTGGACCAGGCCCTTAGACAGGAGATTACATCGAATCAATATTTAATTGTTGGCTGGCCACATGTACCTTTCCTTTTTGGGCTCATGTTGCTGTGTGCTGTTTCCATTGCAGAGCCTCATGGAGGCCGAGGTCTCTAAACATCAGCCCGTCCTGGACTTATAAGGTGTCATTGTCGTCAGCAGGGATTCTCTGTGAGCGCGCTCTGTTCACACACTCAGTTTAGGAACAGAGGACGGCTGATACAGTCTTTTTCTTTCCAGGACACTGTGTGTGTGCTGAGTAACTTTAACTATGTAGGATTTAGATTTTTTCAGTAAAAATAAGTGCATGACAAGCAGCTGCATGTGCTTTACTGTAGCATCGGAACAAGAGCCGGGTCACATGTGTAACTACATTCAGTTATCTCACGCATCGATCCAGGTTCTGCTTCAACATCACTCTGTTAATCTGATGATTCTAGCTGGTAGCAGCAGTAGTTTAGCAGTTAGCATCCCTGGATACTCTATACATTTGCCTCATTATAATAACTTTACATTTAGTAAAGTAGCAGGAAGAAGGTCACGTAAGCATTTCATTGGTTGGCTGCTCGTCTTTTCTTGCTTTTGCAGCTATTTTTTCTTTTTCCTTACACTGAAACCCTGTAACACAGGAGGTCAGACTCATTTCAGCCTAGTGTGACGCCAAGATAATAATAACAACACAATAATAACCTGGAAGTAACGACAGCTCCAGATTTAGTTTAGTTTTAGTGGAAAGAAGAACAAGTAAAGAGAATGTTCACATTTAATAAAAAAAGAAAAACGCTGTCTGGGCACAACTGAGGCTGTGATGGCAGCTGCTTTTCTTCTTCTTCTTCTTCTATTTTCTGTTCACTATTGGTCACATGTTACAGGACAGTTTAATTTGTTGCGTGCTTTTCAGCCGCACATTACAATACAACCCACATTTTTGACTTCATTATTTTTTTTTTAAAAAAAATATTTTTTGTATTTTATTTTACTCCCAATATAAAAATCCCCTAGATCAGTGTGAGTGTTCCATCATTTAGAATGTGTCAGGCTCCAAAATACAAAAATCAAAAGGAGTCAGGGACATGGAACCATAGGTAACCATCAGATAGGTAACACAACACAACACAAGACATGGAAACATGGCGTGGAGACATTATCGACGCGACCAGGAGCAAAGGGAAGGCAGATAAATACACATGAGGGCCGAGGGACGACAAGACACAGGTGAGACACATGAGGACAATCAAACCAGGTGAAACCAGGAAACCCAGAACTTAACAAAATAAAACAGGAAACACAAAACATGATTCACAAAATAAAAGACAGACACAGAACCTTGACAGATGGAACCTGGAGCTTAAAAACAACCAGAGGAAAAGTTTAGTTTGAACTTATTCAGGGTAAATAATTCCCCGTCCCAAATCAAAGATGCTGTCGTGGTAGAATGTGAATGTTCCAATACAACAGCACATTTCAAACATTAAACCTTTTAACTACAGTGCAGTAAAAAAAAAACTATTAAAAACTAGAAGACAGAGAGACATCCTGAGAGAGAGTGATAATATCTGCTGGTGGAAACTGTGTCATATATGAGCACAACACTGACTGTGAGATGAGCGAAGTTATTCATGTTGAATGTAAAAGATGCACCGTGCTGGTTCCTGACAGCTCAGTTAGGCTGCACTGATAACTTTATGCAAAAGGGATTTAACAGCTGCTCCTGTCATGTGCTTCATTCCAAAACCAAAACCTGTTTCTTTGGATTGTTCAAACACGGTTATGAAGCTGCGTGTGGCTGGAGTCCATGTCTGACAGAAAGTTACAGGTTTAATTTGAGATAACAGCTATAATGGACACATACTGTAACTCCAAGTCATATTTACCAGGCAAATAACGCCGGCCCCACACACCATAGAAGGTTTGCATAGAAAGCCACGATATCAGAGGAAAGTTGTTCCAAGGCTTTGCAGCGATACAGAAAATATGACCAGTAATCAATAGAGCAATTATGACAAAGGCAACACAACGAGGCAGCGACACAGTCCTCTTCAACCCGCAGCACTGAACCGTGAGTACAAACAGAGTCTTTTTAATAATCTTACAGCTTCTAAAGGGAACGAGGGCGTCACTACAGGTTCAAACCACAAAATGACACTTTTAAAGTAGCAATGGAAAGACACTTATCAAAGGTTATATTCTAATGTGCACCAAGTAAACGAGGTGTTAATTAATTAATTATCATAAGTATGAAAGAAATGAGATCTTTTCAGTAATATGTTTATATATTTATATGTAGGAGTTTACAAATATGGGCCACAATTCATTAGCAACCAGTATATTATTATTATTATTATTATTATTATTATTATTATTATGAACAGGTATCTTACTGTACTGGACTAAACTCATGAAGATTAACCTTAAAATATAAGGGTAGTGATCATTTACTGTCTGTATTTTTCTGTGTTTGCAGAGTGTGAGGTTTTATTTTCTTTCCTGAAGGTGTTTTCTGTACACTTCACCTCAAACAGGAAGAAATTGTGCATTTGGTAGATTATTTTCCACTATTTTATTTCTATTTTCCATATTTGATTCTCTGGTGAATATTCTTAACACCTCCCAGGTTTTTACACCTTCTGAAACTAGCATAAAAATGAATCAACACATTATCTGTCCTGTGGTAGATAACGACAACCCAAACAAACAAATGAAACACACACATTATTCTTGTGCATTCGTTTATTCAAGAATATTCACATATATCTGTGAGTTGTTCATCTGAATGAGTCCTTGTATCCAGTGTGTGAGTCCGTGAGCTCCTTGTGACCAAGGAATAAAAGATTGTAGTATCAGCAGTTTGCACATATCCATAAATGAGAACACGATGAATGTGTGAACTCTGCTGTGTGTTGTTCATGTTCAGGTGACGTGGATCCGGTTCAGCTCTCGTTAAGGGGGACAGCTTCAGCTCAGGACTTCAGAGCACTCTGAACCTCTCAGGTTAGACACTTCTGGATTCACCAGACCAGTTTAATGACGATGATGTTTAACCCGTGTGGTGACCCTCTCTACTCTGCTGCAGAGTGATGGCTATGCTCAACCTGTGGAACGACGACCCAGAGGAGATTCTGTTAGACTTGGGATTTGGCTGCGATGAACCTGACCTCTCGGGACGCATCCCGGCTCGATTCATCAATCATCAGTCTCACGCAAGAGGAATAAACCTCCAGGTGTTTCTAGAGGCCCAGAAGAACCGGCTGGACCTCGAGAACCCAGATGTCAGCAGTAAGTCTCCGTCAGTAGTTCATTCAGGTTGGAATGTACAGAATGACCAGAATCTGGCTCCATGTGTTGACATGTGTGTCAGGTGTTGAGTTTTCAGATAAGTTTTGTTTTGACTCAACCAAAGTTTGTGTTAATGGGCGGGACCAAAGAGAAACATACTTAAATCATGATCTCAAAGGATGGTTTCTATCACTCACTGTTGAGCCTTCTTGGGGAGTCTGGGCCTAACTTGATGAAACTACTGCCTCCTGCTGTTGGCTAGGCTAGTTAGCTGGTGTCGTCTTGTTGGTTGCTAGCTGGTAGCTGACTTCTAGCCTGCTGGTTGGTTTTCAGTCAGACTGGGCTTCTACAGGGATTGTAACATGTTCTCCTGTGTATTGATGAATGAATAGTGTTCACAAGCTTCAGTCCATATCATGTAGTAAGTGGATGCTGCTTCACAGTGGTTCATCAGTGGTTTGGTTCCTTGAAAGATTCCTGTTCCAAATGAATTTTCTGTGATTTTTCTACTTTCCTCTCTCACTCAGGTCGTTTCAGGCAGCTGGAGGTTCTCCAGCAGGTGACCACAGCGTTCACCTGCTTGGTGGGACCTTTATCCTCCCCTCTAAGATCAAGACCTGACCTGCCTCCAGAGGCCCAGGAGAGGAGGAGGCGCATGGGCATGCTGTTCAGGCGAGCATCGAAGAAGTCACTCAGGCAAATGCACAACTATAAAAGCCAGGACCTAAACACAGCAAGGCTTAGAGACAGCAAAGCCCCCTTAAAAAGAGACAAATCTGGATCTATGGAGATTCCCCTGACAGAGGAGCAAGAAGCTGAGTCCCAGCCTCAACTGGATTCTTCCAAAGCCCAGACAGGAACACTCGGCTCTGCATCCATGATGGACGGCGCCCCCCCGGCACACAGCTCTGTACCTCGGAGGAAAACGAGCCCAGGGCAGGCTAGGGACTCATTTGAAATGGAAGAGGCAAGTTAAAGGAAAATATCTTGTAGCAGAACTTTTTGTAGTTAGAACTAAGACGAATTCAAATGTGTAAATACTGAGGGGGAAAAAATAATATGAGGGGGGAAGAATAATCAGAGCCCCTGTCTGCAAACCTCAAGAAAAACATCAACTAAACATGATACTGTCACTAAGGTGTGAACTTTGTGAACTGGGTCAAGGTGCATCACAGGTGTGTTCTAATGTATTTCCTGCTGTACTGACTCACCTAATAATGTGGTGTAATTTCATATCTCATTGTAGATCCACAGTTTTGATGAATGCAGTGTCACAGGGGCCTACACGAGTGGAGCAAAAAAATTAGGTTTGTCTTAAAGTATATAATTATTTTCCTTTTCTTTAATAACACTGTTACAGTATCATCCGACTCAAAACTTCAGCAGTTTTTCACGAGTCCAGACAATGAACATCCAGCCAAACAAATGAAACAGAACCTTCCTATATGTATATTTCTTTAACCGTTCTTTTGGCCTCGTTGTCTTGTAGCATCACCCAGTTCTTCTTACGATTCATCTCACACACAGATGTCCTGACATCCGTCTATAATCACAGGCCGTTCTGGCCCAGATGCAGCAGAACAGGCCCAAACCAGGACATTAGCGCCCCCATGTTTCATGGAGGGATGAGGTTCTGATGCTGGAATGCAGTGTTGGTTCATCTCCAAACATGACGATGCCCAAACATTTAAACCAAACTATTCTACTCTGGTCTCATCTGTCCACTAAACATTGTCCCACATGTCCTTTGTGGACAGAGAGCAGTGTCTTTGGTTGTTGAGTGGATTCATCAACATGAACATCAGCCAATGTGAGAGAGGCCTTTAGCTGCTTAGAAGTTCCCCTGGGTTCCTCTGGTTCCTCTCCCACTATGATGGAGTGATGTTTGTTGGTGGACCACTCCTGTGGAGGGGAACAGTCGTCTTCAATCTGTCTGACTCTCTGTGGATTATTTGTGGCTTCAAGACTCTTTACAGATGGTTGTGGAACCTTTTCCAGCCTGATGAGCAACAACAACTCTTTTTCTGAGCTCCTCACAAAGCTCCTTTGATCTGTTGTCATCACACACTTCAACACAAACATGAGACAAATCCCTGATTTATAGAAACTAAATGAGGTCTGAGTCTGGACAGGTGGACTCTAATATGGCCCTGGAATTAACTTGTAATATTGGCTCATTCCCTGAATAAACAAATACCAGCGCATCATATTTCTGTTTCATTTGTTTAATTGGGTTCTCTTTGTCTGCTTTCAGGACTCGTAAATAATTTTAAGGGAAACTCTATGTACACTAACGTAACATCGCTCTTCTTGCCTCTCCCTAATGCTTCAACCTCTCACTGTCTCTACTTCAGACGTCTTTATAAAACTTTTCAAACTTTACAACACAGGCTTTGGGCCACGTTAATTTGAACATACACGTCACCATAAACCTGCATGCATCATTTGCATAATGATACAGCAACAGTCTACCAAATGCAAAGTCACTTGAAGATTTTGTCAGTTTAATGATGTCATGTCCGGCCTCACTAATGCTCCAGAGTTTTCTGGCCCTTGTTTCTGCACAGTATTTAATGCACGGCAGAGTACGGGCATGAAGGTGTCTGCATTGGGAGATTATGCACAATAAGAACAGACTTTAAGAATGGCATTTTGGAAAGTCATGTTATTATGAATATATTGCATACACCAGTCAGCCATAACATTATGACTATTGACTGTACAAATGAATAATATTTAAACCATGTTGTGAGAATTCATTGTTCGGCTGGGAAACACCTGGGCCTGGTTTCCGAGACTGATCAGGAATCTGTGGGATGATCCACTGAGGCCCCTCCCCTCAAAAACCACCACTAACAACACTGTGTTGCCAGAAACCATAGGATGAGTCACAACTGTTTTGGAGACACAATGGAGACTTACACAATATTAGTTAGTTGGTCATAATGTAAGGCCTGAACGGTGCATATTTGAAGCCTGTAGTAGGTGTGTTATGTGCTGTGCCTGTGCTAATGTTCATGGTTATATTTTAGCTCTTAGAACTTAGCTCATCCGATAACATAACATTTCTCTGCGTACTACACACTTATCTTTCTCTTCCACCAGCTTGGCTGCTGATCGCTGCATGTCTCTACTTGTGCTCTTCCTTCTTCTGCTCAGTGTGTCGGTTTCATCTTTCTCTCTGCCTCCTTTAGCACAAATGGCATCAGTAATAAATGGAGTGATTTTACAGAAGTAGTAGCTTGAAGATGATGCTGACTGACCAAAGCAACCACACAGCTTGTAAAAGATGGTTCTCCACAAAAAATAACAGTCTACTTATAGTCTCATTGTCATCAGACTAGAAGCATGAAATAAGGTCCCTGCTTTGTCTCAGATACATTCTAGACCATTCAAGGCATTAACTCAACATATCCTTATCCAAATCCTGCAAATTGTGAGGTTCTCCATGGATTTCAATCCTCATAGAAGCAGCAACAGTGAATACTGGGCCTCCTTGTTATTATTCATATCAGACACATGGAGTATTGTCAGTTTGTAAATGTGTAAATCAAATATATTAATAATTATCATCAGGATTATCAGGACTATGTCATCAGTTTGTATGGTGTTCTGCCTTGAAGAAGTTGTCACCGTTCACTGTCGTTCTCTACACCGTTGATCCATAACATAATGACGTCTGGACACAAGAGCTGGTTGTTGCACCTGTCAGTGGGTGGGATGTATCAAGCAACAAGGGAACATTTTGTCAGCAAAGTTAAAGTGTTAAATGTGTTTAAAGCAGGACAAATAGAATTTTAGCTTTGATAGCTCAATGACTGCGTCCTAGCATCTCCAAAACCACAGCAGCTATTGTATGCACCAGTAAGAATGTTAAAGGTCTGTGGGTGCTCCAAGTCAGCAGTGGCTGCTACCTATCAAAAGTGGCCCAAAAAGGAGCAGGGCCATGGCCAGCCAAGGCTTACAAGTGGGTAACAAATCAGAAGAGACTCAGAGGACCTTCACAGAGTACTTGACTAAGAGCAGAGATATTTGTCTTTGCTATATTATTTATTTATTGTAACAATGATTCTTGGTAATAAATCTTGTACTGTTGGAAAACCTGATTGTTTCCCCTTTAAATGGTGCCACATTTCTATGGAACATTTGCAGGATATTTGTAGCACAGTGGAGAGTGTAGATTGCACCAATGAAAGACTTTCCAAATCCTCTCTGCCAATGCAGACCAGACTGTTGTTTGGTGGATTGGATGATTGAAGTCCAAAGACACAAGACATTTTGTTAGTTTAACAACGTATTCATTTAACAAACAAGAGCCTCAGCAGCGTATGGAAGAACTAATCACAGCCCGGCGCCTCCTCCTCATGCCGACCACCAGCCTGGTCACACACAGCTGTGGAAAGGCATCCCATTCCTCAACCGGCATTTGTCACAAGCCACCCAACATGGTTGCGTTGGACACACTGACACAAACAGCACATCACAGCTGATCCCACAAGTGTTCAATGGGGTTTTCAGTCAGACTGCTGGCAGGTCATTCCATCCACTCCACTCCCACATTCAGGAGGTAATGTCTGATAAACTCCACTCTTCTGTCGGGGTGAGCGTGGTCATCTTGGAGGAAAGTGTTTGGTCCCAGACTGTGGAGATATAGGATTGACACTGGTTGCAGAATTTCATCTCGATATCTCTCTGCACTGAGATTGTGTCCAATGATAACAGACCTAGTTTTTCCAGTGATGCTGCCCCACATCATCACAGATACCATCACACTTCTTCGTCTTCTTCTGCTCCCTTAAGGCATCTGGAGCTTAAATTGTACTGCAGTAGCTGTTTTTCCTATTTTTACTGTACTTGGGGAGATAATTTCACCATTTTGACCCCATCTATTCCTTCACACAGCAGTGCACTTAGAGGGTGCAGCCACTACTTTATCAACTTCTGCAGCTTCTTTTTGTCAACAGCTGAAGAGCCAGTGTGCCACATGTAAGCGTAGTACCACAGCTCTCCATAGTGGCACAGTAGAAGCCATGAGCACCTCAATTTTTACTTTTTCAAGACTTTTGTTTGATGTGAGGCCTAAGACTTCTGAAGGATGTGCTATAAATCAAGATGTTAAGGAGACCAGGGATGAAATCATTCAATCAAAAATGAAAGAGTTCATCTGCAAAGCAGGGTCTGATTTAAATACAGCCAGACGTAGTGAATTTGAGTTTTACGCAGAGTTTGTTTATCCCGTGCAAATGAAACATCTCATGATGTCCCCAGGTAAAACTAATCCTGTGCAAATAGGACTTTAGTGTGATTCAAGTGCCTGTGTTTTTGTTCAGCCTCTATGACCCAACCCTCTCTAGTGCTTTGACCTTCTGCCTCCCATGAGTTTGCTTGACTTTCAACAGAGAGGAAACTAGATAAGAAATTTGAGGCTAGGAGTGATTGAGGTTGTGCTGTTGTATCGTTAACGTTATGAAACGCTGTGACTCTTTCCCCTCTTTGTCTTTGAGCAGTGCGGAGTCTAACACGCGCCGACAGCACTTTTTTTGACGAGCTTCCTTTCATCCCTCAACTGGCGCCACCAGGACCTGACACCACCAAGGTCTCCTCAACCTCCAGATCTATGGAAACACCATGATAAATACTTGAGTCACTCAATCAGTCTGGGTTACATACATTTAAAGCATACCATAAGTAAAACACATGTTTCACTGTCTGTATTTCCTGTTTGCTTGAAGGCTTTGACAAGTTTCTCAGGACGGGACACTGAGAGTCTTCGAAGGGAGAAGCCAGGACCTCCATCTCCCCTCTTCTGCTTATCTCTGGCCTCTACTGCTGACAATGGACATGTTCCTTCCTCATCCGGCCCTTCAGTGGTCTTTGGTCCGCCTGGGCCTCCTTCTCCACTCCTAAAATCTGACCTTGAAATTCCAAACACAGACTTGCCACCGAGTCAGGACCTGTCTCCACCCAGTTCACTCTCTGTAGTCGTGTGCCAGCACCTCCCCCGTCCTTCTTCCTCGGGAGAACTTCAGAACACAGTTTACTCCCAGTCTCCAAATCTGCCTTCTACTGCCTCATTTACCTCTGTCACACTGATTTCCTCCCCTAAATCTTCCTCATTGATTAGCAGGGTAGAGGGGACTAAATCCATGGAGACAGATGTTCCATCCCAAGACCTTGAAGGCAAAACATGCTGTTCTTCTCCAAAGGACCCTCCTCCTGATTTATCGCTTGCACCATCTCCAAATGTGGGTTGTCGCTTTTATACTACGTCTTCTATACAGTACGAATTTAGAAGTCTGCAGGACTCTGAATGGACTTCAGTGTCTTTGCCTGAAGACCACATCCCTGCTTCTGGTTTCTTACCATCTCTGCTTCCCTATCTATTCCCATCTGCCACTCCCAATCTTCCCTGTGCATCCAATTTAGCCTTAAAAGAGTCCATCTCACACAGTCCCGAAAAAATCCAAGTGGGCCTCTGTACTCTGAATACACAAAAGGAAGAGCCCTCTTCCCTCTATTTTCAGTTGGATAAGGAAGGTCCCTCAGTTCTGTCCTCACTTGTTTTTGACTCTCGTAATTCAGATGTTGTCACGGATCGAGCTGGTGGAAAGAATTCAGACCTGACGGAGCCGGACATTCCCGGACAAAGCAGAAAATATTGTAATGAGGATAGGAAATACTTGGCTACAGGCTCTTGCAGCCGTGAAGTTGTTCATGTCCAGAAGGAAAAGATATATTTACACTCAAAGGACATGCTTCAGAGGAAGGAAAAGGGTGAGAGAAGTACTGACACTGTGCAGGCCCAAGATGTTGATGCTGAGCGTAGTGCTGGTCTGTCAGGACCTTCTGCATCAGTCTATATAGATGTATGTGGCCAGAAAGAAACAGACTCTCAGCTCGTTTCTGTGCTTCCACCTAAAACAAAACAGAAACAGTTTAGAAAGGTCTACCAGACAGGAGTCAATGGCACAGAAAGTGAATCATCTAGAACTAATCTAATGTCACATAACCAGGATCCAGAGCTGCATAGCAGCGCTGAAGTTAAACCAAATAATCTCAGTGAGTTGGAAAGCTTAGACCTGGTGATGGAAACCTCGGTGGATGGTTCAGACAATGAAAATGAGGACATGACAGACTTTTTTCAACAGCTTGACACTGAAGGGCATATTTACTGGGCAGAACCAGTCCAGGTTTCCAATCCTACACTTGTGTCTGAGGAGTTGGGCAGTTTTAAAGGCTCACCAGAGAATTCTCTGGTACCTGGAGGTCCTGCTGATCCCAACTCATTTTCATCCACCGGTAAATCTGTGCATTTATCTTCGTCATCCCATACAGACTATGAACAGAGCTCCTCAGATACATCTTCCTCCCTCACAGTGGTTCCAGTCCTATCCTTGTCCACCACAGACTTCAATCCATCAAACCACTCAGTTTCTGCCGAGGGGCCTTTATTCCTGTCCTCTCATATTGTCCACAGGAAGGATGTCCCCTACATGACTGAGTTGAAACACAACCCAGTCCCTGGCATTCTCCCGTTAGACACCTCCACCCCTTTCCGTGCTGTCCAGTCATGGACGGACCTGCAAATCCAGCGCAACCTTCTCTCCAGGAAGTTACTGAATGGATCTTTTCATTCTGCAGCAAACGAAGTGACACAGAGACCCACAGTGGACTTCTCTCCATCTCCACCTTTCCCCCGGCCGTCTAATGACAGGCAGACACACGACTCTGAGACGGCTGGAAATCAAGAGACTGGTTTGGTCTCTATGGATGGAGAACTGTGGCCAGATAAACAGGAGGAGATGGACGTGAATGGAAAAGAAGATGAGGAGAACATGTGTAAGACAGACACGGTGACACGCTGCTGCCTCTGTGACCAGTGCTCTAATCAGAAGAGTTACAGCAAACAACACAATCCTGTGAACGCCAGTGTAAGTGATGCCACATTATCCATAGTGTGTTCTTAGTGTTTATAGCTTAAGAGTAAATATGAGTGTCGCTATGGCTACCGTAAATGTCACTATGTGCATTTACAGTCCTGGAGATTTTCTATCTTGCAGCACTATAGGCTGTAAATAAGGATGCAAGATGGAACTACACCTCTAAAGTGAAGACAAAGCTAGTAGAGCTCCCCCTGGTGTCTGGCTGCAGTATAGGTCATAAGCTCCACCCCCTCCATGTTATTAGATGGGACTTGGGCCGAACTAAAACACTAAAATACACGTCAAATATATTTTGTATGTGTTTAATATAGTGTTGATGCATGTTCAAGTATCATTTTTTTGAATAAGTTTCAAATAAGCTCCACTCTCCGACCACACAATATAGACACTGAAGCCGCTGCTACAAAAATAGCATAATTTTGGCCAATGCAAGGGATTCATCGGAGAACTAAAATGTTAAAATATATGTCAGATATTTTGTTAAAGGATGGGTTCTTTCATTTTAACTTGCCTCCGCATGGCTCCATATTTATATACAGTCTATGTTCTCCACATTTATTAGCAGGATGAGGAGAACCTCAGATGTAGTCAATGTCCCACTATGACACAAAACACAGGGAGACACTGGCTCATTGTCGGGTGGGGGATGTTGAGGTTAGGACCCAAGTGCAGGACAAGATGAGAAGACAGGAAAGGTATTTAATGATCAACAAACAAAAGGCGCTGCAGGCAAGGCAGGAAAATCCAAAAAGAATCACCGACATGTCATGGAAATGAGGAACGTGGCAACATGGAAATAACATTAGGGAAAGAACATCAACGACGCGACAAGGAACAAAAGGAAGGCACGGCTATAAATACACATGACAAGACACAGGTGAAACAGATCAGGGCAACGACACCAGGAGAAACCAATTCACATTCAAGAGACAAGGAGGCACAAGACAGGAAATCCAGAACTTAACAAAATAAAACAGGAAACACAACACACCTGGACAGACATGACAAAACCACAAGGAAGGAAAACAGACAGGAAACTAAGAAACTTCAGACAAAATAAAACAAGAAACTCATAAAATAAAAGACAGATACAGACAATGACACTTATTTAAAATTTAAAACTTATGAGGAAATCAGGAAAGAAGTGAAGAAGCTCGGGAGGCAACTACACAGATGCAATTTTCCCTAATCTTAAGTTTCCTAATCTGTTGCTCCACCTTGTTGAATAGTGAGGAGACAACGTGTCCAGGAATATTGGAATATTATTGTGGTCCACTGTTCTTGTTGTTTAGGTCTATTAGGTTTATACTGTGGGTGGATGAAATGTTTATTAATAACCAGGATATATATAAATATATCCTAAATCCAGGAACCCAGGAAGTTTCTTTTGTTGCTGTTGTTGTTTTGAGCCTTTCTTCCATGCTTCCATGCTGTCTGGGTCTGTGCTTATAAGGAAACTCTACTTGTTCTCCATAGGACAACATGATGCTGAGTCTGAAACTGTTTCGCTCTGTGCTCAGTATGATGGAAGAGGAGCTTTCTGAAGACCAGGCTTTAGTTTACAGTGCTCTCTCTGACAAGGAAAGGTAGAATCTCCCCAATCACATTCTTTTCCAGAACAATATACTGTAAATATCTGCTGTTTTATTACTACTTCTTAGTAACTGCACATTTTATTTCTCTGACTTTACATAGTCTTTTCATACTGGTAGGAACCAGCAGGGATATTTAATTTAATATACTGAAATTCATATGATGTTACACACTTTACAGACTTTTTTTGGTGTGTGTAGGTTTAAGGTTCGAGAAATCGAACAGCTGAGATGCGCCGTGAAGCGAGAGGCTGGAGAGCTGGAGATGCAGTTGAAGGAAGTGGCTCATCAGTGTGACGGCAGCTTGCACCTGGTAACACGCTCACAACACTCCTTAACAAACAGTTTTGACTTCTCATATGAAACAGTTTTAAAAACGCTTCGTTTGATGTTTGACTAGAAAATGCGTCGCTTGCTGGATGAGCAGTCCCGGCTGTCCTCTGAGCTCGGAGGTTTCCTACCTGAAGTCGTGCCCACATGAAGGAGACCCGTCCCCGGTGGGACGGCAGCCACTTAGCGATGTCTCCCGTCCCGACTCCAAACAGAAACACAAAGCTGCTCGTCAACATGGGACAAGGATTCCACCAGAGCCTCCTCCCTGATCAGAGAGCATCTGGGGTCATTGCCTCAGTTAGTTAAACTTTCTAGGGTGAGATAGAAACACTCACTTCATCCTGTCAGCTACATGATGACATGATTATTGGATGGATAGTAAAAACTGTCAACATTAAGGCTACACACTCCTCCACTCCTCTTTCCTCTCTGACTAGAGACTGTTACACCATCACCACTGCACCACCAGACTGTTCTGCACATGCACACTTTAAATAATCTGTTTGCACAGTTCAATATACCAAATATTGGTAGCTACTGGTTATTATGGTCTGTCTGTGTTTGGTATCACCTAATTTATCATCTGCCCACTTCCTCTATTATAAACTATGTTATAGTTCCTGTTCATAGACTGCACACAAACCCACCTGTATATATGTTCTATATATGTTTATAGCAGCTCAGTAATCACTGTGTGTATCTTCACTCACCTGTACACAGGCTTCCACCTGTAAATATCGTCCATATGCTATAAACCAGCCCCAAATACCATAAATACCATAAATACCACATCATCTTTGCTCCAGCTCCAACTGCTGACTGAACTCTGGTTATGATGGATTTATCTGATCTGATCTAATCTAATCTAATCTAATCTAATCGGATCGGATCGGATCGGATCGGATCGGATCGGATCTGATCTGATCTGATCTGATCTGATCTGATCTGATCTGATCTGATCTGATCTAATCTAATCTAATCTGATCTGATCTGATCTAATCCAGTGTTTCTGATTTTAAACTTGAAGCTCATTTACTGAATGTTGTGTTTGTGAGAGGTTCTTCTTAACAGTCAGTATATTATGAATGAGATTAAAAACTTAAATATGAATATAAATGTAAATGTCTGGTTATATATCTGTAATATATCCGTAACCAGGGTGGGGCCCCATAATTATCAGGAAACGTGACATTTTTATTTTAATAATTAATAATCGTATTGATGATGATTATTAATTATTGCTGATACCTCATTTGCTCCTAGAATCCATGACATCAGCTAGCAGTGTTGTCACCAATTAAATGATACGTAACAGTAAGTTAAGGAGACAGGAAGTCTGTAGGCGCAATAAAACACAATTTAACCACAAAACTATGAACAAATCCAATTTACATTAAGAACTGATTCATTACAATCCTGTTATTTGTTGTTGACAGACGTTTGGTTGATTTTAGGCGCCAGAGTGAAAACGGTGATTAAAGATGAAGCGATAGCAGCATTAGAAGGTGACGATGATGATGCAGTAAAGGGTTTAGATGAAGTCACGTTCCGGACTACATGGTCACTTCCGGCGGCGCAGGCAGATCCGCTGCAGCCTCCTGGCTCGAGCCCTGGCGTCAATGGGACGAATCTCAGCCCTGAACTTTGACTGGAGGAACCTGAAGGAGCTGGCGCAGTAGCTGGGCCTCTTGGAGTAATAAATCAAATGGGAGTCACTCTCAGGATCTGCAGAGACAAATGCAGTTTTTGAGCTTTTGATAACTTCTTCTGACTCATGCAGCCTCGACAAAATCCGTTTCCTGTTTACGGTACCATAGAGGGTTAAAATACAGACAACTTGTAAAAGTGAAGTGGTCTCCCATCACATCCAGAGCTGAACCAAAGGCAGGTGGAGTAGTTTCCCTTCTCAGAGACATTTCACAGTTTATCCAGACACTCTCTCGACTTAAGGCTTAAGACTTTCCTTTAGGTGAAGCTGAAGCTTCTGTATCTCCAAACCTCCTCATTAAGCTTAAGGACTCTTTATGATGGAGAAGCAGCCAGAAATACTAAAGAGGAAACACGCTACCACCAAGTGAACCAGTCACAGTTCTCGACGTCTGCGTCTGCGTCGGTATCTGGCGCTGTGTCAACTTAATGCTGAAGCCTTAACTGTGAGTTAGTCATGCTGCTATAGTCCTCTACTGTCTTCTCCTGCACCAAACTCCTAATATCCTCTTATTGGTTTTCTGATTTCTTCGATTTCTACTCAAGCCACCATGTGCTACTAATGTACAGCATGTTAATAACACGTTAATAGCATGTTAATAACACGTTAATAGCATGTTAGTAGCATGTTAATAGTTGTGCGTCCCTCTCTGTAACCAGGGCTGGGTTCTGGCTTTCAGACCAGGTTTTGTAAATCATCTTGACACAATTTGTAATGTTACTGACGCCTGATGAATTGAACTAAATTAAATGAAACTGAACTAATTCAAGAAGCTTCTTCGGTTCTAAATCATTGGTGATGAAACTCTGGAGTCACTGCTCATTAATTAAAGTGAGACCATTTACTGGGGAACAAACCAAAGTTCTTGGATAACCTTTGTTTCAGCTTTGTTTGCTGGAGCGACTGTGACCTGGACGACTGAGAACAGAACTTCCACTTTACCGTCTTTGGACACATACTCAGACTACACTGCAAAACTCTGACGTGAGGAATAGTATGATTAGTCAGGTTGATTGGTCAGGTGAGTTAAGTCTTTATTCATGTTTGGATACAAATAAAATAAAAGTGATAATAGTTAGAACTCCCAAACATATACGCTCTTTGGTCGTGAGTAAATTCAATCATTTAATGGATTGTACTGATTATTGTGTAACAGAAAAACACACACTTTACAATGCTATACAATGCTATACAATGCACACTACTGACATCCTCCTGACTCTGACCATCTCAACAAAGTACCTCATCCTAACCTAACTGCCGCCCGTCCTTTAAAACCATTAATAATCTTAATAATAATAATAATAATGATAATAATAACAATAACAATAATAATAATAATAATAATAATAATCCCACCTGGTTTATTGTCTTTTTCTTCCTTGTTTGGCTTTTGTTCCTCTTGTGGCCTTTTGTTCTCCACTTGTTCTTCTTCTTCTCCGTCTTTTTTCTGTTTCTTCTGTCTCGTGTCGTCTCTGTCCACTGGCCTCCTTGATTCTTCAGGCTCCTTTTTCTCCTCCTGCTCCTGGTCGCCCTTCTCTGCCTCCTTCTGAGTCTTTTCCTCCAGTTCTACAGACAACGACCATATTATTATAAATGTAACTATATTATTGTAAATGTAACGACCATATTATTATAAATGTAACTATATTATTGTAAATGTAACCATACAACAAACCATTCACACTGAAATAAACCCTTGTAACATTTTTTAACATTTGACACCAGTAATTTAAACCTACAAAAACAATCAGGTACTTCATGTTTGTTTGTTGCAGCCTAAAACTCATCCACCTCACACATCCACCCAGAAACACCTGAGACATGAAATAAAATCTCACTTATCTTAAACTGGATAAAAAGAGAAGTTAAGTTCATAGTCTTGTTATCCTCAACATTTGGTATGAAAAACTATTAGCATGAATAATAATTATTCCATTAAATTAGGAAAAGTCATTAAAACATGAAGCAAAAAAAATGACATATTAATGTATAAATGTCACATATTTAGAGACTGTAACAATGAATGAGTCAAACTGACCCCAGAGGTAAAAGGAGGGTTAATAATTTACAGCCAGGGATGAATCTAAACAGCCTCATTTCATGCTCTGAAAATGAATGAATGAATGAATGAATGAATGAATGTAGCTTTATTTCAAACACGTAATAAAAAAAGATTATTTTTTTATTATTTTAATCTAACATGAGACGGAGTAGATGTTACGTGTTACTTATTCGATCCTCTTCTCTATTTAACGTTTACTTCCTGTGTTATTTTTTTCCACACGCTTATAAACATGTATATTTATTTTCTTTAAGTTCCCAAATAGCAAATAGAGTTCAGTTTGGATTTAATGGTAACTTGTTTCTATCAAAGCACTTTCTCTTGCAGAACCTTTGTAGGAGCTTGGTTTTCCTGTGTCTTGATATGATGTGTTGTGTCATATTTGTGTTGTGAGAGGAAACGTCACCATATCTACCTTTGGCTGCCTGCGTCTTCCACGTCTCTCTGTTCTGATGAATCTCTGTGTTCCACGCGACCTGGAAACCCTTGAAGTCCCCGGCGGTCAGAGAGCAGCTGGCCTCCGAGCCGGAGCTCTTCTTACTGGAAGGAGTCCCATCGCTGCCACTCACACTGTTAACGTAGACATCATATACATGCATGTAGATATATATTATACCACCTTTAACCCTTCAGCTGTCAGAGCAAGAACACGGAGAAAAGGGAGGAAAAAGTCCAAAAGGTCAATACACTGTAAAACATTTCAAGTCAGTAAAAGCGGAAGAAAACCTCAAAAAGCAGAGTTAGATAAAAATGATCATTTCTTGGTTCAACTTGATGCTGAGTTAAAGAAAACTAATTTTATCTTTGTCAAATAAACTCACATTTTTTCAAGTTAAGATCAATGTAAATGAATTCATATCAGCTTCCATTTTATCTAATGTTTTAGTTTCTACTCAGAAGTTTTAAAGTTTAGCTAAACTTCAGTCCTGATCTCAGCATCGTGGACTAAGTCTGGATTAACTGAGGAAGATCTGGGGTTAGTTCTCCAAGAACCTGGAAGGCCTGATGCTGTCTGAAGGTAAAGGGGGGCCACACCAGATACTGGTTAGATTCAGATTTCTCCACCAAACCATTTTCACTTCAGTTTTTGAATCATTCTTAGTTTACAGCATTTTTTCATACCTGTCTAAAACTGTTTCCCAGTGTCTGCCTCTTCACTGATTATTATTTGCAGTGCATACATTGGTAAATGCTCCATGTAGAGTGTTATCTCTGCGTAGTGTGAGTGCGCTGGTGTCACCTGGAGTTTCTGAAGACTGCCAGCGTAGAGGAAGACGCCTCCTCCATGAGTGGTGTCACGATCTTCTCGATCATTTCTGTTAACACAGTGAACGTTGGCTCCACGATGAAGTCAATGAATCCTGCAGGAAACCGTCACCATCCCACATTAATGTTCAGTCTGTATTCTCTGCTTCTTGTTTTTGCTCATGACACTAAATCATTGGATGCTTTCAGGCGTCAGTAGTTTGAGGTAAAAGCAAAAACCCCAGAAATGATCACAACTAAATGGATTGTTCACCATTTGTCCCATAAACACATGAACATGGGGGCCGACTATGACAAACGCTCCATTGCTGTGTTGGTATCTACACTGTATCAGTTTAAATGTTAATGATATGGTAATTCGTGGTTGGCTGAATTTTGACTGGAGAGAAGGAACTGGAGAGAATGTGCGTGTTAATTCTGGTGGAGGTAAGATCCGCGCTAATCATCAGATGATTCTTGGATGTTTTTGTTCCAGGGTCACTCACCAGCGCAGCGGTGGTGGAGCATGAACACATGCATTATCCGTTTGAAAAGTTCAGATCACTGTTTACATGCCGGAGAAAACTGAATTATAATCTCATTATCTGGGCATCTCAGTCGGATAATGAGAACTCTGATTTTAACTGGAGTAACATGTTAACATGCACTTAAGTTCTCCTTCTCCTGTTAGAGTCCGATTAAGGCAATAATTTGTTTTTTTTTGTCTTAACAGTTACTAGGGCAGGATATTTTAAAAGGCATCACTTACTGGTGCTTTTCAGTTTTCAGGAGAGAATCTGTAATAATAGTTTTTATTCTGAATGAATGAGGCAAAACTCCACTGAAGGTCTTTAATGTGACTCGGGTTAAATGGGAAACTATGCTGCCAACTTTCATACCCAGGTGTTAGATCTGGAGTCTGTTCAGGAGACTTTTGTTTGGTTTTTTGAGACATTTGTTCAGTGTCAGGCTGAAAATGTCCCAACAGACCTGGGCAAGAGTCAGGTCCCCTCCTGGACAAGATACACGAGGCCCAACAAGTGTCTACATATGAAGGACTGAGCAGTCAAACACAGAACTGATTAAACTGGTGGATGTTTGAATGGTCGTGTGTGTGTGTGTGTGTGTGTGTGTGTGTGTGTGTGTGTGTGTGTGTGTGTGTGTGTGTGTGTGTGTGTGTGTGAACAGATTTCAGTTTCAGAACAGTCTTAGCACATTAAAGCAGCTCAATCACACAGTAAGGTGCATTAATCATGTGTCTTACCAATCTGGGACTGGGCCACCATAGTAGATTTACGGTCACAGAGAGGGGAGAAAGGTAAACCCAGCTCTGCTTCTCTATCGCCCTGAAAACAAAGTCAACATTCCACGTCTCCCACAGGCATCCAGCGTCATTAATACACAAACCTTTATTACTACTACACTATAAATAGCTGCCAGTAAAGGACAAAGAAATGTCTTTTGGTAACAACCTGTCTGAAGAACTCCTCCAGTAGTGACATGGTCCATTGGTGATGGAGGTCCCACTGTTTAGCAGGATGGCTGATGTCAGCGGTGTGTAGCAGCAGCGATAAGGCCTTTGGTTTGTCAATCCTGCAAATACAGGCCACTCACTCACTGCTTGGACATACATATATGTGCTTCTGCCCAAACGTTCACCAGAGAACCTGAACCTGAAGCACTGATCAGCATGCTGTTCTTATACTGTAATATCTATTATCATCAGTCTGTCTCTCTCTGTAACAACTCCACCCAAACACTAGTGGGCGCTGTGTCAGGTTCATTTATGTTTCCACTTCCTGCTTCACTTTCAACGATGCCGACTGAAACTTTTACTTAAACTTCAGGCAAATTCCACTAAACACAAGTGGTACAGATGTTTGTATCTATAAACCTCCTCAGTTACCGACTCTTTACTGACTCAGAACAATCAGTTTAAAAGTTAAACCGTCATTTCTCAGCCTACCCAGGTCTTCTCTGGCTTCATTAACAGAACATATTCGCAGAGATGAAAGCCTGCTCAGCACATCACTGTACTGTATCAGTATCATCCATACGATTCAGTACGTGAATCGTATGGATGAAGTAGCTTGGTCGAGTTTATTTACTTGACCAGTTAAATTGTAGGTTTCTTGGTGTTGTATGTAAAGTACTGAACCATGGAACATGTTTGTTCTGACTATCGTTCTCAGCTACTCACAGCTCAGGCTGCTGCAGGAGGCTTTTCATGACTTTGATCTGCTGGAAGTGGCAAGACATGTCGGTGGCAAACACCATCTCCACGACCAGAGTCCGCAGTTTCCTGAAACAGTGAATATGTGAAACATCTCAGTCGCTACTGCAATGGAATGGATTGTAGTACCTTCAGATGAACTGATGCAGTGTTAACCATCCGTTTGTATTCAGGCTAAACCCTTAGAGGGTCGTAGAGGAGCTGCAGCCTGTCCTAGCTTCCTAAGAGGAAGGGTCCAACCCATGATCCACAGCCAGTAACGCTCACATCTATGGCTAATTTAGCATCAGTTCACCTGCCTTGTCTTTGGTGTGTAGCACAGCAAGAACATTCAGACACTACATGATGATGTGTTAACCTCAACCTCACACCTTCCTGTATTGATCACTTCATAAACAAATATGAATGTTTGTCTCCTCTCACCTCCAGTCGTCTCTTGAAAGATTAGAGAGAATGTTCATTTCGTCGCCGTCGTGTAGGAGGCGAAAGGCAGCGCTGAGGTGATGGTTTTCCAGAACCGCCCGGTCATTATACAGCATGGCTGTGTCTGACCTGCAAATCCCACACAGCCACGCTCAAAATGTTTCCGTTCAAACAAATAGGATGGAGCTAAAGCAAACAAAGACTTGGTATTAGCAATGAGAAGCAACTGAATCTATCGCCCAGCTCTTTAAAATGAACGATGGGAACATGTCACAGTTGTGAGACGTTCTTTTTATTATTGCATTTTTTTGTTTGTTTTTGTTTTGCTGTGTTTCCATTTGTGCAAATATCATGATCAACATCAAGCTCCACATCGTCCTTGTTACTGGATGGAACTTAAACTGAACACTAAAATACATGAATACGTTTTTCAGGATGCTTTGTGTCATTTTAGGTATAAAAGATCAAACAGATGATGATGTCACAGTCATGTGTTTTACGTTGACACATTTAAAATAGAAACAGTTCTTGTAATTGTTGCTGATTGTAAATCACCTGGTCTGAATATGGAAGTTATTGGTGGTCCCTGTGTGTTCAAAGTCGTGGATGGCAGCTGCAAATATTATGGCAAATATCTCCAGTTCAGTTAGCCAATGCTGTAAGAAATGTTCACATGTGACATTATGGAAAACAAAATACACAGAGTGATGTTTAGGTAATTTAAGGTAAATGTTCAAACCCAGGTCAGAGGCTACGGGAACCAAACGGAAATAAGTGTCATTTATATCCTTCATCTTCAGGCTTTTGATTTCAGACAAAGAAATAGAAAAACTTATCTCTTCATATCTCTGGACGCTACAACGTACAGTGTGAGAATTATATGTCACTTAAAACTGATGCATCTGCAGCTGTTTCACAAAGAGACACTCACACCTACAGACAGTTTAAAACCAGTAATAAACCTAACAAGCTCTACACAGTTGAAAGTTATGTGAATATATCATCTGTACAGCTGTGACGTAAACGAACCCAATCTGTCTACTCTGTCCATTTAAAGCGAACAGAGGGAACTGAGTCACAGCTGTTTTTGTTGTGTTTCACACAAGTTCCTCCTCCTCCTCCTCCTCCTCCTCCTCCTCCTCCTCCATTGGCTCAACCAGATCCAACTCCCTCCAAAGAGTCATACATCCCATCCTCACTCAAGACATCCTGCTTGTTGAAGGCTGCCTGGAACATTTGACCCTAGTTAAACTTCTGCCCTGTGACATATGAGTGTGGTCCAGGCTGCGTCACCGTTCATCCAGCCTCAGACTTACCACCATGCCCGTCTTCAGGAGGAGGTAGTGAATAGTCTGTGTGACGTCGGCCGCATGCATTAGGTTGTGGTACGGGTTGCTGTGTTTGCTGTAACCTGCTTCCAGTGAGTCCAAGAATGACATGAGTGCAGAGAGCGGGATCTGATAAAGATAAAACAGATAAATACAGCAACATTAACAAAGGTTGGACTGAATACCAGCACCTCTGAGAATTAGTCAGCATTAATCATCGTATACTCTCCATACCAAAATAAACAGAACAGTCAAACACTGTTGGACTAAAATGACCAGACCTTGATATCTGATGACAGAAATGAAGGAAGTGAACTGTAAATAATAGATAACAGACTGGTTCAGTGCAGAGAATGGTTCCTTGTATGTGTACATGTCTGAGTTTACCTTGAAACGGTTGATCAGGTCATATCTGGTGAGCAGCTCATAGAAGACGTATTTCAGAGCGCGGTGTCCACTGGCATCATTCAGAGCAAACACGTCAAAGGACCACGTGTCCACATGCTGCAGCAGACACGTACAAACCGGTTTATTACCAACGCCCGGAGATTTGGTTTTACTTCCTCAAAAGCTGCTGTCTTCAGTTGATAATTGTCTAAACTTACAGCAGGTTATGCACCTGAATCTATGACTTCTTTACACAAAATATGACATTTTAAAAGCTTCTCAACAATGACAAAACTAAATGAACAAACCAACAGCCACAACAGCACGAAGCAGCAGCTCTTAGAGGAATTATCATTACACAGGAATGATAATTCATATTAAAACAATACGATGACTGGGTCACAACCTGCCTTTTCATTTTTAAACCGAAACCTGGAACAGTTACAGATGTTAAATTTGACAGTAGCTGTTGATCCACATGTATAAACTTCTAAAAACCAACGAGTGAACTTTTCCTTCAAAGGAAGATGAGACTCAGCACCAACACATCGATACCTTGAGTACAGCGATGACATTGGGGGGATAACTTAGACCGGCCATGCTGGAGGTTCGTCTGTACATCCTGCCACACAAACACACCATGAAACACAGACACAACCAACACTGGTACGGTGAGAATCACCATAAAGTCTGTATTAAACTTCATTAAATTAACCACAAAACAATAGAAATATGTCATAATTCAACATTAAATAGAACAGGACTGATTCGAGCTGAATTTGAAGGACTGATGATATGTTGTCACTGTTTGTGTAGGAAAGTATTACACTATAAATTATTACACTATAAAGTATTATACTATAAAGTATTATACTATAAAGAAGAATGTTCTGTCTTCGTTCTCCTGTTTCTAAGTCAGTATTGTAACAGTAACACCACTTGCACTAAGCCCCAGACTCAGTAAACTCAGCAGACTCAGTGTTCGTATAATTTACTGAATGTTGACGTGGCTCCATTGAAGCAAACCACCAGGTTATTTGACTGTGACTCACAGAGGAGGACACATCCTGGAACCTGAGGCACCTTCCACAAAAGAAGAACGAAGTTCTACCCTAAGATTAAGAGATTTAGCTTCACTGGATGAGACTGAACCAAGTTTGTAGTGTGATGTAGTGTTTAATCTTTCTATAAAACTACGGCTGCTTATTGGGATGCACGTTTGTTTTTTCTCAAAGTTGCTTGTCATCTTTGCAGGACATTAGCATTTGCATGAATAGTTGGTGTGTGATTGTGTCATTTATTGTTACCTGTAAACTGATGCATTTCTATGTTGTTAGTTTCATGTGTTTTGTTGTGATGTAGAAGAACAAACCAAACCTTTCCACAAAGATGCCGGCCTGCACCGCACGCACGATGCTGCGGAAGCGCGGCTTGTCTTCACTGCTGCGCAGCATCATGACCCTTTGTCGGGTGAAGGTGGAGGCCAGCCAGTCACGGACCTCCAGCGGCACAGTGTCCGACTGAATGTCACTCAGCTCATCGTCTGGATCCACCACCCGCCTGCAGGAACATTCACAGGTTGAGGAATTTAATGTATGTCTCAGTTTCCCTGCATGGAAATGTTTCAGCGGTAGAAAGTATCGTGACTGATAAGTGACTTCATTTAATCTGGTGTGATGACGGAATAAAGCTCTCGCCTGTTTTCCTCCACGTAGAGAGATTCAAGAACTGAGGCGGCGTATTCCAGGTTTCTCTTTAAGTCCACCACAGACGCCTCCCCCCTCTCCAGCTGCTTCACTAGACACCGCAACCTGCAACACACATCTGCCACATGAGTAGACAAACAAACACATCTAACAACGGCACGCTGGGCTCTGTAGCAGGAAAACCTTCACTAATCATTTCTAAACAATGAACCAGGGACAAATAAGGAAACAGTCTCAACGTAACTATTATTATATAGAAATCCACTTAGCAATTAAATTATATCTATGATCAAAATGAAATAGCACAGAGTGAAGGAGTTTTACACATCCAACATTATAAATATACATTATTATCATCATTCTTCATTCACTGTTGAACTGTCCCTAGTCTCTTCACCAGAATACGTTGGATTCATGTTAATGTGTATTTAATGAAATTTAAATTTGTGGGAGAAAAAAAAAATCTATATCTAAAAATGTCAGCGAAAGATTCTGCGACTCCCCAGCAGTTCCTCCACGGACCCCCCAGGGGTCACGGACCCCGTGTTAAAGACTTTCCTTCAACGACATAAAGTAAAACTGTTAAATTGTTGACTATTTCAGTTAATTAATATTGTCTGATTGCTGATTTGCACTAATTAGTAAATCTTAAAGTGTGCCTAATGTTTTGGCAAACTATTGTGTATCTTTATTGCAGATTTTCATCTTCATAAACATTTTTATACAGTTACTTTTTGTTCTTTAAAGTGTAACTCATCCAGTGTATTTCTCAAAGCTGCTTAGATGTTTCTATCCTGAGACGTGAGACGCTGCGTCTCCTTCACATGATGAAGCCGTGATGCAGAGCTGGAACAAACTCCTCAGTCGGACTAATGCCGGTTCACGCCTCGTGTCCCTGGCTGTGTTTCTGTGCATGCTGACCTGAGAGCAGTCTTCTCCACGGCGTCGGGGGCATCGAGGACGGGCAGCTCATCAGCCAGGATCTCCTCAGAGTTCCTGGTGTCGGTGCTCGTTCCTTTGTGCTGAGTGACGTCGGTATTAGGTGTGACAGTGCTGCACAGAGCGTTCTGGGACCGGGAGCCTGATCAGGTTCCACATAAACAGACATTCTTTAACATTTCAACTGCACATCTCAAGAGAATAGGTCCCAAATGCACAGAAATAAAAACTGTGAGGTGACACATATTTGATCTGAGTCACTCTGAGCGATTCAGTTTTATTTGAACGGCAAGAGTCTGGTCTGACAACAGGTTTTAATCTGCACACACCTCAGCTCAGGGAAAGTTTTGCCTACATTTGTCCTGACAAATACTGTAAATTGAGATGGATCCTCAAAAGTGAATCTACAGCAAGTAGAGCTCCTCCTGGTGGCTGGAGGCTGCAGCATACGTCAATTAAAATGTCAATTTTAATAAAATAAAATCAGTTTGGCCAATGAGAGGAAGTATCCATATTTATTTCCAGCCTATGGTCTCGACCTGCTCATTATTTCATATTTACAAATTAGAAGCTACACTGTCACAACATAATCTATCCTGACTGTTTTAATGGTATCTACATGTCTACATGTTCTGGAAGTTCTTAATAATCCTTTGTTTGTTATTATGTAGTTTAAGGTTTAAGATTCAATAAACTCACGTGAGAAGAGAGCGTGTGGGCTCCGTTTCTTTCCTCCCACCTCATTGGCAACTGTAGAGAACAATGAAATATCATAATTAGTAGAACACAAATATATGAGGAGCAATAGATGAGAAATGAGCTGAGTGTCAGAGAAAAGACAGTAGAGGTCGTCCTGTAGAGCAGGTGGATGACTGGGGCCTGATGATCTGACTGAGGGGGGTCAGGTCTATATTGGTATATATATATATTGGTATATGACGACTGATGCTGACATTGACTTCAGTCTGTGGTTCAGGTTCTGGATGCAGGTTCCTGTTGACCTTAGTTCCAGACATTGCTCAGGTTGGTCTGTCTGTTCTTCTTCCATGTTGTGCAGAGACAGGTTCACGTCCAGTGAATGCTGCTTCCACACGTCTCCCAGCAGAAAACTGAACCATCACAAGATGCTTCAAATGTTTCTGACTTCTCCTCTCAGAGGTCGTAATGTTGTGGCTGATCAGTGTCTGGGACCAGACGAGACCTGGGTCTTGTCCTCCGTGACCCTGTTCACCAACCAGAGAGTGTGTGTGTGGTGTGTGTGTGTGTGTGTGTGTGTGTGTGTGTGTGTGTCTGTGTGTGTGTGTGTCTGTGTGTGTGTGTGTGTGTGTGTGTGTGTGTGTGTGTCTGTGTGTGTGTCTGTGTGTGTGTGTGTGTGTGTGTGTGTGTGTGGAGTAGGAATTGTGACAGAGGACACTTCATTAGTAATAATTACTCCCTGAGCTCAGCATCCTAACAACTGACAACACACAATTACTTGCACCAATCAAACTGATGCCGCAGTCATTTCCCATCTCTTCTGGTTCCCATAGAGATAGCATTAAGTAAACACACACACACACACACACACACACAAGAAAACAAACACAACCAGAAAACTAAAAATAGAGCAAAGTTTCCTGTAAACACACGTTAACCTGCAGCACCGGATCAAATCTCTGACGTATCATTGGTCCAAATATGTCCAAAGCAGAATCCAGGCATTAGATGCTCGGTGTGTAGACAGTGATTCAGGTCACATGACCCCACTGAGGACACATGAGACTCAACACGTGTGTGAGTCTGTGACCGACGGGTAAACCCGACACTAAAGTGTGACTCTAAAGTCCTTTGATTGAGGTGATTTCACCAGAATTCAAACATCCAGGATATTTTTCCGTTCACATTCAGTTCAAAGCCGATAAAAGATCTCATGCATTAATGTGCAGAGAGTTTGTGCCAGTTTTCCACAAATTCATGCTGCTCTGTTCCTGTTTGTATTTAGATTCCACTTTATTTGTCTTTTATTCATATCTCTGGTGCTTTTATTTAGATCTGCACCATTTTATTTAACACCTATATACTTTAGTTTCTTATGGGAAATAATCCAGGACCTGAGTGTTTGATTTTATTCCATCTCTTGCTTCTCTGTGGCTGAAAATGACAAATAAAAATGCTTGAATCCCTGAATAGATTAGAGCTGAGAACACAGCATCACCTTAACGAACTCCACTGAGGTCACTCACCAATGGTGAAGCTGAAGCCATCGATGCTGAAAGTGGCGCTGCAACACTTTTTAAATCCGAGTTTTTTAAGTGTAGGTTCTGTCATGGTGGCTGCAGATTCTGCTCTGGCTGGTAGACGAGTGTGGAAAGCGCTTCACTGCCTCCCAGGAGGACGGCTGATAATCCTCAGGCTGTTTCCTGTGACATGTGCCTGTGGTCTAGTGTAGGTTCTTGTTGCTGCTGGTTCAGGTAAAACGTAGGCGTCCCTCCCCCCTGTTCCTCCTCCCTGCTCCTCACCCCTCAGGGCCGTGACGCTGCACTGACACTCAGCAGTAATCCCCCCGGAGCCCAGACTCTGCTGGTTGTCATGAGGAAAGACGCACAAGGACGTGATGTCTTGATGTGAAGGGAGCTTCTGACATGAGCCTAATGCGACCAGACATCTCCAGCTGAGGCTGCGTGCAGGTGGAGGTGGGAGGTAAAAGCCACAGGGAAGTTAAATGACTTTTCTTTTCAAGTGATGCAGCTTTGAGTGAAAGACCAGTTTTCCTCTTTATATTTGTTTGTTTGTTTTTACAAAAGAAGTGCTGAATTAATTCAAAATGAAATGGTCAGAATATGAGGCCTCAGTGCGTCCTAATCCATCCCACTCATTAATATTCATTTAATTCAACTAATTAAGCTTGAAATCCCAAACATTTTAGTCACATGTGAGAGTTGTGAGTGAAACTCGTGCCTCTGTGTTATTAATAGTTACTGATGGAACTTGTGTTTGTTGCTGCAATGTGTTTAAAAACAGACTGAAATAATAAGAATGAAGAAATTCTCACTCCTTTTTAAGTGTTTTTGTGCTCATGTGCTACGTTGAGCAGAGCTAACCACTAACCCTAACCCCCCCGGGGGCTGAGCCTCCCGGTCCTTAGATCCTAGAGACGCCCCTGTGTGTGTGTTTGTGGGTGTGGACGGCACATGTGCTCCTGTTCACAGTAAATGCTGAGGCAGCAGAATGAGAGCGCTGCACTGATGTGGCTGTAAAGTGGAGCTGGACTCACTTTGAGATCATTTATTTATAACCATTTTACTTCTGTCATAGTGTGAACACTTGTGCTCTGCAAAAAAAGGCTCAATAAGTCGTCCTGGCTTGTTTCTATCGTTTAAATCAACTTAACATAATGACTTAATTTAACTTAACTTAATGGGGAGTTTTACAACAGTAGCTGCATCTCTGAGTCATGAACTGACCGTGACTGTTGGTAGAAATATGAATGAGCTGTAAAAAAAAATAAAAAAATAAAGTGCTTCAAATTTCATCTTGATCTGGTGAAAAAGGGACTAATAATTATCGTATAAGATCCTTTCAGGAGTTTTATTTCATGCAGAGTGTAACACAGTAACTTATCTAACAGACCCTCCTGAGCTGAAATAAAACTTTTCTCAAAGTTGAGTTCACTCGTGCATTTAAAGCAATTTTTGAACTATTTGAAATGATTTACAGTGATATGCACATTATGTTAGTTTTATAATGTTTCCTTATTCTAATACATGTGACCCTGCAACTGTCACTTCATAATGATGATAATAAGTAGAACTGTAAACCGTGGGATCCGACCTGGACCCAAAGCCATTGTCACCTGAGTGAAGGAGCTCAGAGGAGCAGTTGTTAAGTAGCAGAGGTGTTTTGTGTGTTTGTAGGTTTGTGTTGCTCATATAAAGACTTTTTTTCTGTAGATCCATCACATGGTCGGCCGGCTGCTTGTGCGTCATTAACTTCGGGAGGACGTGGACCAGGACGCGCTTTGGGAACACGACTGTCTGGCGGAGTGACGCTCATCATGGAGGGAATATTCCCTGATGGCAGACGCCTACTTCACAAGGATAATGTTCCCTGTAGGAGGAACACAGCAACAAGTTCAAGGTGTTGATTTGTCCTCCTTATTCCCCAGGTCTTTCTCTAACAGGACGTCTGAGGCTCCACGTCCATGGATCCTGCACCTTGGACCTCAGTCAGGAAAACTTCTTTTTTTTTCTACTCGGAGCAAAAACAAACCTGCATTGACAACCGATTCTGTTCTTCACAACTGCGCATGTTGATGAATAGTGTTCGATCTAAAATTCGACACACATGCCAGACACTCTGCAATTAGCATGAGGAGAGGCCCCAATAAATCCATACAAGGCCAGAGGATCATAACGCTGCGCTCTGACCGGAGACTATACCGAACTAAAGAGACACAACAGAGCAGCAGAAACAAGATGAGCACGCGCCTAAGACGCCACCGCACAACAACACATTGCAATCAATGCACAGGACGGACTGGGAGAAATCACTACGACCTCCTCACACTGCAGCCACGTCTGCATCTGTGGCACCAGGGGGCGCCAGAGGGCCAGGCTGACCACAGCATCCTACCAGCTATTAGCTCATATGACACAAGACCTACTGACAGATACACAATGATAACAACACAATGTATTAACATAAAAAACATAAAAAACATTTACTTCCTGCAGATCTGATCCAGTGTCTATGTGATGACTGAAGCACAGAGGCTCCTCCCCTCACGCCTCAAACTAATAAGACGAATACATCATTAGTGCAAATGTGTTTTAATCAGAGTAAAGCATCTAGTCATCGTTCTGATTGGTTAAGTAGCGAGAGTAAGTAGTAAGAATCATTGCCAGAGGACACACTGATGTGTCCCCAGCACAGTCTCAACAGCATTGAGGACATTCCAGGGGACACGTAGTTACTGTAGTGGAGCTTTACGCAGCCGTGGAAGGTTCTTAACACATCAGCCGGACCAGCATCTGCTCATTTGAGCAAAGAGGAACAGGAGGAACCTGCAGAGGGTTAGGGTAGGGTTAGGGTAGGGTAGGGTAGGGTAGGGTAGGGTTAGGGTAGGGTAGTTAGGGTTAGGGTAGTTTAGGGTTAGGGTAGGGTAGGGTAGGGTAGGGTAGGGTAGGGTAGGGTAGGGTTAGGGTAGGGTAGGGTTAGGGTAGGGTAGGGTAGTTTAGGGTTAGGGTAGGGTAGGGTAGGGTAGGGTAGGGTAACCCTACACAGCGCTGTGATCATCTCTGACCAGACTATCAGAACCTGTGCTTTTCACAGATGAGCAGCTTCACCCTGAGCACATGTGACAGACCTGAAAGTGTCTGGAGAAGCTGTGGAGAACGTTGTGCTGCCTGTGGCATCGTTGTCCGTGAGGCTTCAGCCCCCTGAACCCCCCTAATGATGCCAGTGCTTGGACCCGTTGGACCCTAAGCTAGTGCACCTGATCACCAGTCAGCACAGGTCACATCCAGCTCACAAGCTGCAACAAACAGATGCTCAGGTCCAAATTTATCCTATTTTATCAAAGCAAAATATTAACAGATAACAGTGTCAGTAACAGTGGTGTGTCTAAAGTTAATGTGCAAATAATACATAAAGGGAACTTTCTCTTGACTTGCTGTTTTGATTTTAGTCAGGTTTTAAAATCAGCTGAAGTCCAAATATTACCACTGTGCTGATTACCACTGATGGTAGTAACATAATGAGCTGGTGACTCTTAAAAACAAACCTCATGACGTCACCACTTCATAACCAAACACATCGTGGTCATTCGAGGAGTCGTGCTGAATAAAGACAAATAAAAAATACAGGTGACATCACGTTGGAACGTTTTATTCAGAATATTTAGAAAAGTGTTTGACAGTTAATCGGTTGTATAAAATAAGATGATCTCCTGCTCCACAATGTTCAGCGCTAGGAGACCAGCAGCTGTAGGAGTCTGGCCACAACCACGACATTGAGGCTGTTTCCTAGAACTCTGTATTGCTGAATGGTAGAAATCTGCTCCGGGAAGCCTGAAAAAAACACATTAAATCAGGATAAATAAAGAAAAATAACAAGCAACTGAATTTAACCAAAGCTTCCTTTACTAATGACACATTACATATTTAACGGATTAGAATTTATCATATTATAACTAATTATTATTATATAATTACATTATAACTATAATAACTGGGTGGGTGGACACTGTGCAGGACAAAGCTGTTTAGGACATTGGGAACACATGTAGCTAGGTTGTAGGGGGCGCTATTTAGCCATTTGTGCTCCTGCAAAATAACCATAGTACGTGAAATCCTTTACCACCAGTGACATGGCTGCAGTGTTTCATGAGGTTTCAAGCATCACATTATCAAGATCTGACATTTAAAGTGGATTTGATCAATACGTTAATGGGAGTAAATTGTAAAACACGTAATTTCCTGCTGCCAGTAGGTGGCGCTATGATCATCACTGGATCTGTTGAGGCTGCGGCTCTTGTCAAATAAAAGCCAGAAGCTTCTCACAACCATTTCAAATGTGGACGGCTGAAATGTTAAGTAGTAGACGCCACCAAAATACAGGAGAGATTTTACAGATTTCTGCTTCTGACACAGTTAGATGACAACATGCAAACTATGTGAAAGAAAGAGGCTGAGAGACAAACTGATTTTTAGCTTTCTTACTTACAGAAAGTTTGTGGGAAGCCCATGAGGTTGGCTACTTCTCTGGGAGTAAAATAGCGTAGCTTCAGTTTTGAGAGGCGTTGGAGTTTCTCTTCTTCAGAGCACTGGTCCAGATCCGTGAACACGGTTTCCAGCTGCAGAGGTCACGAAGCAAAAGCCATCAGCACACCACCATAAACATGTCATTACTCTGGGACTCAGGTATTACAGCTACGTGAACAGCTACGTGAACACAAGCCGTTCTCACAAAGCTTTCTTACACCAGAACAGAAGAATTAAGCTGGAGTGAGCAGCCGGAGACTTGCAGCTCATAAGGTTAAACTCAACCAGGGAAACAGCTGCAATGAAGCGAGGTCAGAAGTCCTGTCCACACTGTGCACTTTGCTGAACTGGCTAACGCCAACGTCCTGCCTGTGGGATTTGCCCCATTCGGCCTTGGTGAGGTGAAGTCTAGCTTTTTTAAAAAAGGTTTCCCAGGTGGCCCACATCAGGGTCCAGGATAGATATTCACACAGGTACCACTGGCAGGTTCAGGGCCAGCTGACAATTACTGGACTGGAATGATGTGACTCTGTCACTGACATCAATCCAGTTCTGGCAGAGGTTGGGCGTGACACTGCATTTATTGCTGAAATGAAGGCAAAGTTCCATGATCTGAACATAGCAGCCTGAAAGTCCCTCATGCACAAAGGATGGTTTAGATATTTGAAGTGTTTTATTGGTGCTTTATTGTAAAATGGCCTAAGTCCTTCTGGAACTCTAATAAAAATGGTTTGAATGATTATTAATTGATGTCACATACTGACTGTAAATATCACCTGGATGGTTTTTAAAGGACGACTGAATATTTATAATATCAGTGATGCAGAACATAGTTGATATTGAATGTGTTCCACTATGTGTCAGTAAACGCTCATCACAGCGTATTAATGAAGCTTGGTTTTCTCACAATACATTCACTCAGCACAGTATATATTTATCATCTATATATATATTTGAACATCTGTAGCTAAATGCAGTTCAGTATTGTACAACGTGTTTATTAAAGAAGAAGAAGAAGATCTTTTTTTTGAGGTGCATTCAATGACCTCTGATCCATTTTGTTGGCACCTGTTATTTGGAACTTTTGTATTTTTTCATGTTACAGAAGAGTTGATTTTTTACATACTTGAGGTGACAAATATAAAGTACATACAGGTTGGCAGGTATGACACCGTTTCTGTTCTTCTGTGATCTTAGCGTTTTAAGGTCTTCACTTAAGGAGAACTTACCTCGGTTTCAGTGCAGCCCTGCAGCACTGACCCAGTTCCCTGCACATACCGACCGTAGCTGTGGATAAAAACAAGAATAATATTATACATCATCATTTTAACCATGTTTAGGTCTGAAGGTCTGAAGAAGCCCTGAACATGTGACGAGCTCTAAGTGAGTGATGTGCATTTAAACCCAGTTTTCTTCCTGATCATAGTAAACAAGCTGGACTCAGCAGTAATGGTAAATGGGTGCAGACAACTGAAGTACATTTCCTGACATCTTTCTGTTTTTTTAGTGCTCTTAAAGAAAAACAAAGGATACAAACATCACATGGGATACTGGCTGGTTTCCTCTGTAAATGCAAAGAAATGCATTTTGAGCCAATCACAGCCATTAGTGCCCAGTTACATTTCTGAGAGAAGTCCACGTCCGGCTACAGTGTCAGGGTCCTTCATAGCGTCCGGGTACCATAAATCATGCATTGCAGTCCCAAGTGTGGCATGTAACATCAGAGTGGGATGAACGGAGGACGAGGAGGCGTAGCTGAACGTGTATGAGCTCACATGTCGCTGCAGCATCGGCAGAATGACGGATGAAGACATTTATTGAGATGATTCCCAAGACAAGCGATATTTAACTCGTATGCAAACGATCCTCTGGGCCGTCCACACTATGTTCAGCAGACTGCAGACGAGCACAAATGTCCTTTGTGGACAGAGAGCAGTGTCTTTGGTTGTTGAGTGGATTCATCAACATGAACATCAGCCAATGTGAGAGAGGCCTTTAGCTGCTTAGAAGTTCCCCTGGGTTCCTCTGGTTCCTCTCCCACTATGATGGAGTGATGTTTGTTGGTGGACCACTGAGTAGTAGCAGTAGTAGTAGTAGTAGTATAGTCATCCTAAATCTCCATTTGTTCTGTGAACTCTTTAACAAACGACATGTTCCTAAACCTTCTTCAGCAGATGGACTCTAACTTAGCCTTGAGATGAACCTGTAATCCTAGAGGTTATGTCAGATTGGCTCATATTCCGGAAACTCTGTCGATGTTTGAGTCTTTTTATGCAGAAATGTAAAACTTATATAATAAGCAACACACTGTTTGACTGGATACTGACAGATTTTTTGTCATTGTACCTGCATCAAAACACTAAAGACTGTTTCTACTCAGTAGCTTAGCTCATTATTTACATACAGGTTTCAGGGTTAACAGATGTTTCATTCATTATGTATTTAATAATGCCACCAGGATGCAGTGAGTCTGAGACGTTGGGCTGTGACGGATCCAGGACTATGTCACATATGAGGGAGGCTTTAAAATGCTGCTGTCTTGTTGTCGTGCTGCTGTGACACCTTCGGCCTTTAGGTGGCAGTCTTCCAGGGCGCAGGCCTCTAAAGTAGCACATCACATACATCTTAAAGGTCCCAATTACCAACTATGAGCCACAGACCAGGAAGGATATAATGGACAAGGAGCTAAACTGATCTTAAATCGCTGGTGCTACAAATGAGCCTGATCTTAAGATTAAGGTTTTAGTGTGTGAGAAACAAAGTCAGGCTTTAGCGCCACATTACCAATACCACAGGGTGAACAAGCTGCTCTATAAATGTTAGAATGTGTTGAGAATCGATGTTAAATACTCCACAAAATGATCATCAACTTGTTTTTTAGCAAAGCCAAGACCTGCAGTTAGTAACATATATTATTGAGCTTATTCTGATGCAAGCTCATCACTAAAACCGTCCTGTAATGAGTGACAGTTGTGTGACTGCTAGTGAACGTACCCTTTGGTAAAGCAGACAGATCTCCTGCACGTAGGCCGGACAATGTCCAAGATACGACCATATCGCAGCAACACTTTAGACGAAAGGAGATACTGTTCCAGGTTCACTTCCAGCTGTGGTTCCAAAAAGTCTTGGATCTGCCCGACAGACAGACAGCTGTTCTGACTCTTCTTCCTCTGGGCATCCAGAGCCGTCTCTAGTTTGTACAGGTAAGGAGCCTCCTGTGCTTCCTCTGCTGGCCGGCTGGCAGCTTCACAGGCAGGACTGAGGATCGTAGGGTACGTGAAGGAGTCAGTCTCAGCTGGAACGGGGAACACGTCGGCAATCTAAGAGTAGAACCTTCATAGTTAGATCTACAGCTGTGGCTAGTTTTTATTTTAGCTGCTGACTAAAGCCTGTTCCATGTCACCTGCTGGGTTAGTGAGATCTGAGAGTCTCTGACATGGAGTTACCTTCGAAGGTGTCAGGGTGCTCGTGTTTTCTGATGGAATTCTAGCAATCAAGAAGTAACGTAGTCTTGAATTTGGGATCCCAACCTGGATAATGACAAATGCATTTTTAAAACATGACGTCACATATATATATATATCAGATATATATCAGATATATCAAACAGTGCTGCATTTACTTACAGCTGTAGGTGAGACCATGATCTCTTGGAAAGTGTACCCACATTCAGTCAGGGTTTTCACCAGCCGTTCCCTGAGATAGAAATAGATAGAAATATATAGAAATTAGGAACATGAACTGTCAAATGAACATGGAGAACATCATAAGAGAAACTTAAATGCACCAATAATGACGTCAGTGCTGTTTAAAAGTATCTCTGCAAACCGTCCAGCCCCAAACAGGACGTCAGCGTCCCCATGTCCCACAGCGGGGACGAGTTTCTGATCAATGCAGTGTTGGTTCGTCTCCATTTATGAGACGTCTTATGTGAAAATCACTGATGCTTTGAGTCATTTCTAATAAGAGCTACTTCTGAGCTGCGCTGTAGATATGTAACAGACACACATGGACATGGTTGGTACTTGGGTCTATTTCATTTATAAAGTATTAATTTTACTCCACAGGTCGGTGGGTACTGAGAATATGTCTGTAACTTTTGTTTGACTGGGTTGTTTTTGACTCTCAGGTGACGTTTTGAATGGTTTTTATGTAGATTTGTGCTGCGTTGTATTTAGATCCATTACTACTACATGTCCTCTGCCCTTTGGTTTTCAGTGTCGCTGGGCTCATATGTGTCATTACCTGGCAGTCGAACTCTCAAAGCCTTTCACATTCTCCAGCAGGATGAAGCGCGGCGGCCGGCACAGCCTGACCGGGAGAAAGAAGGACAGAGTTTATTTTTACAGCTCATGAACCAGTGGCTTCCTGGTCATAACTGGAGCCTAAAGGCAAAACACTATAATATAACTGATGAGATTTGTTATAAAATGTTTTAGTTCTATTTTCATGCTGTTGCATTGTTCCTCATGTCTCTCCATATAAGAGCTAAATAAGAAACACTAGTGACAACCAACCAGCCATAACATTATGACTAATATGTTGTTGGTCCCTCTTTCATGACCCGTTCATCACACTAGACCCTGAAGATGTGACACTGGTTCATCACACACATCCCACAGATGCTCAGTGGATTCAGATCAGGGTTCTAATTATCTGGATCTGGATCTGGATCTGGATCTGGAGCCTCCCTCAGGTAAGTGAGACTCGTGTATCCATTGTAGAAACTTAGAGCTGAACAAGCATGACATGTGTCTACATGTGTCTATTCTATCATGTCATGGCTGATGATCCGTGTCTGCCGCAATTAAAAAGAAACACTTCCGTAGTTTTAGTCCAACAACGGCGCAATTAAACACATTTCAGATTTAGGCCAGAGAGGAGACTCAGAACCTGGGCAGGAGATCGAGGATGTAGAGGAAGCTCTTTGTTCTGGAATCAGCAACGTCCCCCTGTATCCCTATCCTGCAAAGACAGAATGAATAACTAAATAAATAAAGTCTGACATTCACATAGTGATCACAACAAAACACAATAAACTGAACACAGCGGGTGAAACACAGAAGTAAAGAGCTCTCATGTTCATACCTGGTGAAAGGCTGGCAGGGAGGGCTCATCAAAAGCAAATCAAAATTTAATTCATTGAAGTCATCTAACGTAATTCCCTGAAAAATAAAAAAATAAAATGAGTTACGTTCATAGGTTAGTTAGTCTGAATCAGTGTCTTATTAAAACATTCAGGCCTAAAACCTCGATGGTCTTGTTCCAGAGGGCTGTGTCAGGGAAGTTGTGCTTGTAGATTTTATTGGCCACGGTGTTTATGTCGACAGCAGCCACCACCTGAGCAGGTAAACCGCTCTCTGTGGGAAGAAAAGGGACTTACAGTAAATGCTGATTCTTAAAACGTGCAGCTTTGTTAAAAAGAGTAACTGTAAAGTTAAGGAACGATGGAACGCAGCGAGGAAAGGTTAACAAACACCTGCATGACTCATGTTTGTTTCAGTCGCCACTTTGAAAGTGAAGCAGGAAACACAAATGAATCAGACTGGCTAAAAAGACACAGCGCCAACTAGTGTCTGGGTGGAGTCATTACAGAGTGAACCAGACTGACCAGGTACAACTAGAAATGGTGCAAAGAGTCATTGCTCAGTGTGGAGCGCAGTCAAGGTGCAAGGTACGAGGATTACGTACGAATTCTCCTCTCGGTTTCTCACAAACTTTTCAGTTTCTCTGAATTATTGTGGGAACCTAAAACCTGAGCTCTAATCTGGAAATCTGAATTTGCAAAATGCAAAAATTACACAGAATAAAATACACAGAAATCTGTCTCCTGTTTTACTGAACAGGACACAAAGCTGAGACCTGGGACTGAACAGCAGACTCTTACTTTTCTTAAGAAATAGCATTTTTTTATTTATTATTAAACATTCTCCTAATTTACTGGTTCTTCTTTGTATTAAAACAAATGGGGAAAAATCAGGAGTTGTATTTACTTACAGGTTATTATTCTGTTTTGTTAATGATCCACAACCACAATATCAGTTGCACTTGAACTGTTGCTGCATTTAAAGAACGACTGAGAAGAAATTCTGAGGAATTAAATAATTATTCAGGTTGTGTGTGTGAGTTTCAGGGTGTCAAACTAATATGAGATAGATAATATGAGATGAGAAAATAGATTTTGGACCAATCACAGCAGCCTGACGGTCCGCGTCACACAGTGACACTTCCGGGGGCGGTGCTCGTCGGTTACAGCGTGGTTTGGTAAATAATCCTGCGGGACTAGAAACGACACGTGTCTGGCTGCGTGGATAAAGTGCAGGTCACAGCGTAACACGCAAACACTTGGAACCGAACCAACAGTCTTTGCTGTTGATTGTGTTGTGACCTAATGAACGGAAACGTGGCCGAGGATCCAGCAGCGACGTCCAGAAAACATGGAGTAACATGTTAAACATGCTGAACAAGCCGCCTGTGGATCCATGAACTCACCCTTTAAAGCGTAATGCATCCCTCCTATGCCGCTGTACAGCTCCAGGACCCGCAGCTCCCCCATCACACACAGCAACACACAACAACACAACAACACTCAGGCTCCTTCTTTCTTCTGGGTTCCTGGTTGTGTTGCCGTCGCTGTGCGTGATGCTGCCCTCTACAGGATCAGCGCCACATCACACATCATAACTTTATTTATTCTTTATTTAAAAACAAAGCGACACATTCACGTTTGTATACAAAGGACAGACATGCAAACAACAACAAAGTACAACAACAATAATATAATAACATAAAACAAACATAAATATATTTACATACATAAAAAATAAAATGTTTCTGATCTAACGCCATTAATAACAGCATGTCCGTTATTTTTTGCACTAATAAATCACATTTTTACGCTGCCTTGTTTTTGCACAAACTACACGTCACTGTCTTGTCCAAAACATTTTATAGTCTTAGAAATTATTTAACGATTTTAACTATTTTAATTAGCGCCACACTGTAAATACACAGTGTCTTTATATTTCTATTTTCTCTCAGAGCGAATTCGTTTTTATTTAGTTCCGACTAAATCTCACAATTCTGACTTTAATCTAAGAATTCTGAGGGAAAAAAGTCAGAACTAAATTAATTAAATAAATAAATGTCTCTAACTACATTTTATTTTTTATTTATGTATTTATTTTCCCACTGGCCCTAATCTTCTTCACTAGTTTCGTATATTCTTGTCAAATTCTGCGCTTCTGTGACGAGGACGTTTCCCATAAATGAAACTATGTGTCCTGACATAATTAAAATGATATGAAGTAAAAAAGGACGGAAGCTTCGAAACTCGCTTCGTAAAAGACTGAGAAGCCTCGGTCCTCGTCCCCGTCCCCCAGGTCCCCTGTCCTCTGTCCCCCGTCCCCCGTCCCCGTCCTGGGACCCCTGTCCTCCGTCCCCCGTCCCTGGTGGACACCGTGTTGGTTGAACCTAAACACACAGAAACAGGAAATGTCCTATTATGGACGGGTGACTCGAACATTCACTTCCGTTTGGGTGTGAGCTCGAAGCAGAGTCCCGAGAAGCGACAACAACTTCTTCTTTTGGCCTTTTCGTTTTTAACAAGGTAAAATTCTTTAGTCTTTTTCTGCTTTTGATGTAGCAGAACCACAGTGGACTAGTTCTGTTTTAGCTCAACAGGAAGAGGAGGAAGAGAATGAAGAGGAAGAGCAGGACTGCGCCGTAGCACTTTTTTCATGAATGCTTTTTTCTTCCAGGATAAAAATGTCCAAGTCCTTGAAGAAGATAGTGGAGGAGAGTCGGGACAAGAACCTTCTGGAGGTGGAGATGTGCGACCGGGGGATTTCGAACATGCTCGACATCCCAGGACTCTGTAAGAGACAGTTAGATGAGGGTTGGGTTCGGTTAGGTTTAGGTTTAGGTTTAGGTTTGGGTTAGATGAGGTTTGGGTTAGGACAGTGAGGACAGTGAGGACAGTTGGGACAGTGAGGACAGTGAGGACAGTCCGTCCGTTTCCTCTAAACGTATGGAGACACCGTTACTCGTCGTTGATCCGCAGAGACGCGTCACAGGAGACAGACGCAGACACGAAGTCACTGTGACGCGCAGTGGGAAGAAAACACGGGAGATGTGTTCCTCTGAAATCACAGGTGGCAAACATGCAGCCCGCGGACCTAAAGCGGCCCACCCGCGGCTCTAATCCGGCCCTCAGCATCAATTTACAAAGACTGGAATTAGAAAGAAAATAACTTCTACCTGTAACTTATCCACGGGTTTAATCAGAGAAGTGGACAGAAGACAACACTGAGACCAGGAGGAAACGATAATCTGCCCAAATTACTTGTGCATTAAAGTCTAATTTTCCCAAACAAACAAATACATCACTATATTATTTCATTTTCATTTGCTTACTTGTCTCTCCTCTTTTTTTTTTTATTTCTTTGCGGGTCGTAAAGCGTTAAACATGGCTGCCACATTTTGTGCAGGAAGGTAGAACGTAGACCGTCCTCCTGATGTGAAACTGTCCTTGATGATTTAGTTTTTACTGGGGATAAACTGTTGGTTGTTGTTGGTAGTGAATGTCTGGACCAGATAATGATTCCAGCAGAAATGTTTCCTAAGATCACGTCGTCTCCTTTAGACCATGAAGGGAAACTTGGTTCTAATCTTCAGGTCTTTGAATAAATAGTTTTGTGTCGTACGTCAGTGAGAAGCAGGAACAAACAGAACAAGTGTTTCACTGACATCATGTTTCATTTGTTTCAGTTACTCTGTCCAACATCACTCAGCTGGTCCTCAGTCACAACAAACTCACAGGTAAGATTCTTCACATTCGGATTTTCTTCTTGCTTATGAAACCTGGACTATTGGACTATTAGAGGAAGAACTTTACAAAACGGTTCAATCTAAACTATAAAAACGTTCCCACATCTGATAGAATCTGCCCTTTGACACCAAGAACCCATTTACACAGAATCCAGTTAAAACACAACAACACAATAAGCAGAAAAATAATGAGAATAATACAATAAAATGAAATAAAATAGGAATCAGCCAAACTGACTGTCACGTTTCCATCGTACAAACCGAAACAAATGAAATGTTTGTCGACTTTAATGACGACACGATCAAACCTTTCTTTATGTTTCATGACATAGCAGCTTTAATTGTTCTTTTAAATGTAAAATGTGATAAAATAGTATTTTTAAAAGGTCTCTGTTCATTTTAAATAGTTTTTAAAAGGATTTTGTGAATGTTTTTTATGAGTTTTAAATATAATTTGCAGTGATCTACTAATTCCTGACGTTTGGATTCACGTGTGTTTGTTGGATCTATGTTGTTTTCTACTCATGATTCTTGTGGCTATTTTTTAGTGAATGTTTTACGAGTATTTCCCCAAACGTTAACACAGTGTGTCCCACATGGAACAGACATAGTGTTAGTGATATAAAATGTTTTCTTATCCTTTACCTCATGTTGGTTTTGATATTTTTACCTTTGTATAATTTATGTGATTTCATGCAGCAGGACACACAGACATTTACTGACTCTGTTCATTTCAGGACCATCAGTCACATAAATATCATTCAAAGATAATTTATTTAGATCAAACCAACTCTTAAAGGTTTAAGTCTGTGATGTGTTTTTCCTTGATGCCAGAGGAACCGTTTGACTTTCCAGCCGTGTCACAGAACATCCTCCAGAATATTCAGAGCATTAAAAGATAATAACTTTAGTAAATACAGGAGAATTATAGTGGGAGTAGTAACACACGGCTAATTTAAAATGTTCCTTATACGTGGGCAGAGCGCTGGTTGGATATTAACACATCGAATCCTTTCACAGTCGCTCCAGTATCAGGATGTGAAGTGTAACTGGGACAGTGTGTGTCTTTCACATCACTTTCCTCTGTGGTTCTGTTCCAGTTGTTCCTCCCAACATCTCTGAACTGAAGAACCTGGAAGTTCTGAACATGTTCAACAACCAGATTGAAGATCTTCCCACTCAGCTCAGCAGCCTGCAGAAGCTGAAACACCTGAACCTCGGGTTGGTTTTACCTTTCTGTCTTTGCACTGTTTCATATAAACACATCCAGGTTCAGTCAGACTGAGGTTTGAAGCTTAAAGCTCAGAAAAATCCCTTCATCCCTTCCACCTGAAACACACACACACCACCAGGATAATTATTTAATACCTCAGAACTTCTTCTCAATAGTTCTTTAAATGCTGCAGCTGATACTGTTTTTATCGCCTTCTGGTCTTTTTGAGCCTGTTCACATGATTCTACACCACATGTTGTGCCTTAATGCTACGGATCCATCAGGACGTGTTTCCATGGGGAGTTAAGTCATGTCTGACATAGAAATAAGACCAGAGGCTGAACTGTCCTTCCCTCCTGTCACCGTAACAGTGGAGTTTTGGCACATGTTGGGTCGGGTCATGAACATTTCCTGCTAAAACCTTTGTGGTGTTTCTATAATGAAAGTGTTTGACCTCTGAATGAGTTCAGTGACATGTCTGTTTCATCATCTCATCCTCCAAACAGAACCACTTGTAATTTCTTTCACACTCCTGGAGGTATTGCTGGTTTACCTGCACCTGTACCTGTACCTGCACCTGTACCTGTACCTGTACCTGTACCTGTGCCTGTACCTGTACCTGTGCCTGTACCTGTACCTGTACCTGCACCTGTACCTGTACCTGTACCTGTGCCTGTACCTGTACCTGTGCCTGTACCTGTACCTGTACCTGCACCTGTACCTGTACCTGTGCCTGTACCTGTACCTGTACCTGTGCCTGTACCTGTACCTGTACCTGTACCTGTGCAGGGATGGAGCTGCAGCATGGGTTTCCCTGCCTCCACCAGAGAAAGGGATGAGATAAAGACTGATGGTTAGACTATTGGGTTCAGGTCCGTGAGCTGAATGTTAAGAGAAGCTGAGTCACAAGTTAACGGGTTAAAGAAGAACAGAATAAAGGGTTTGAACGGTTCATGTGCAGAAAGCACCAACGTCTCAGATCTGTAATGAAACATGAAATAACGCGTCCTCCACCCACCTGCTCAGGGTCTCAGCACATCCTGAAAACACATACGCATGAATCACACATGTTTCCACATGATTCATTCATCTGGTCTTGTTGATGCAGGATGAACCGTCTGAGCACTTTGCCCAGAGGATTTGGTTCATTGCCGGCGCTGGAGGTTTTGGACCTCACCTATAACAACCTGAACCAGAACTCGCTGCCTGGAAACTTCTTCTACCTCAGTGAGTACACACACACACACACACACACACACACAGTATGCCAGCATCATTCACAGGTTTGTTAGATCAGATCTGACTCTAATAGTTCAGATTTAAGATGGAGGAGGATTCTAGCTCTTATTAAGATCCGATCTGGGTAATCCAGTTCCACAAAAGAGGTGGAGGTGGTCTGGGTCTCATGTGTCTCATGTGTCCTCGTTCCTTTGGTTTCTGTGGACGTGATGCTTCTGGAGTCACATTAAAGACCTTCTCATTCATTCAGAAAATAATCTGAGGTAAAATTTAAAAAGTGTTTAATGTGAGAACAGGAGAGTGATTCAAAGTTCAAATTCAGTTCATGCCATAGATGCTATTTATTCATGTATTGCTTCAGGCGCTTCAACATGTGTAACGCAGACTGGCTGAAGCTTTCGCTCAGAGCAGAGATCAGGAAATAAAAATGGAACGTTTGAAGAGATGTTCTTGGTTCTGAAACAGAGACAGACGCTGTTAGAATATTCTAATGTTCGATAATATTCTACATAAAATCCTGCCAGAGTTTATTTACACACACAGACACTGAGATCTTCAGACTTCCTCCCATCTTTGAGCCAGTCTCTTGATTCCATCTGTACTTTGAGTTTCACAGCAGCTTCAAACAGAAAGACCAAACCTGGAATCAGCTTAAATGATGACGCATTAACAGGGAAATATCCCATTAACCCATTAAATAGCTTCCGGGTAAATTAGGTCCATTGAAACAGAGCAAAGTTTAAATTGTGATGAAAAGTTTTTAACATTAATAAGGATTTAAAGATGTATCTCTTGTCATAAAGGTCTTTCTAGGAGCAGTCACGGCTGCTTCACTGAACCATTTAAAGAAAGAAGGTCCTATTTCAGTCAGCGTGATAAAGTCACTTCTGTTTATTGCTTAATGGAATAGAAGTCGTGGTCTTCGTCCAACCACAGGATAGAAACGTGTGCAGACTAACAGACATGTTTGTGTTGCAGCGACTCTTCGAGCTCTTTATTTGAGCGACAACGACTTCGCCGTCCTTCCTGTTGATATCGGGAAGCTGACCAAGCTGCAGATAGTAAGTTCAGTCCAGTTCCTCACTGCTAGATTTACCAGCCAGATACGTCTGCTCACTCGTAGTCGTCCCAGGTACGCTGAGAATTCTGCTGCAGTACAAGAATTAACAAAATCAGAAAGAGACGCTGTGTCTTTTATTCTTATAATCGGTTTAGGTGAGAGGATTTAAATCCCGCAAAACCTGTCATAAAAAAGGTCAATCTGTGTAGGAACTGACTGGTTTTGCCTCTTCAGTTACAGACAAACTCTTATCTCCTAACATCTGTATCATGTGTGACTGCAGCGACGCTAATTCATCACCTGCATGAGAAAACGTGTTAACTCGGTATCAGAAATCATGTCAAACTGTGGGTTAAATGTGTCGTTACATCCATGATAACTGTCCCCTTCCTTCCTTCCCTCCTTCCTTCCTTTCTTCCTTCCTTCTGTCCTTCCTTCCTTCCTTCCTTTCCTCTCTCCTCTCTTCAGCTTCCTTCCTTCCGTTACTTCCGCCCTTTCCTTCCTTCTTCCTCTCATTCCCTCCCTCCTCTCCTCCTCTCCATCCATCTCTGTTCCTTCCCTCCCTCCCTCCTTGCAGCTCAGTCTCAGAGATAATGACCTCATCTCGTTGCCTAAGGAAATCGGGGATTTGGCTCAACTCAAAGAGCTTCACATCCAGGGCAACAGACTGACTGTGCTGCCTCCTGAACTAGGTACTGAAGATCAACGCACACACACGCACACACACATACACACACACACACACACACACACACCTGCAGGCTCGGCTGTGTGTATGAAACTGTGTGAGCTCAGTGGTGTGTTTGTGTGTTTGTGTGTTTCCAGGGAACCTGGATCTGACTGGTCCTAAACAGGTTTTCAAGGCAGAGAATAATCCGTGGGTCACTCCCATCGCAGACCAGTTCCAGCTCGGAGTTTCCCACGTGTTCGAATATGTCCGTTCAGAGACCTACAAGTAGTGAGTACTAACGCTCACACACTCATGTGATGGTGCAACACGTGTTTAATTGAAATATATTACAGTATGTTATTGACCTCTGGTGGCGTTAATGTTATTCTGAAACTGTGGCGAGAGAAGCTTCAACTGAAACAAAACCAACAACACAACAGTGTTATTTAGTGGCTGGTTGGGAGACTTCAGGCAGTTAATGGGAACTGATTCTGTTTGCTGCACATTCACCTCCAACCAAATAAAGTCCATGAGACGTGTCATTCATAACCTTTATATGAGCACAAACCAGATGGAAACTGTCTCAGACCATCAGCAACACGTCACTAACATGAGAAACTAAAACAAATACAACCGAGCAGAATCTCATGTTCTCAACACAAACATGAAGGAAACTATTAGAAACTGATCCCACAGAACCGAGTGGAGAGAAGCTGCAGTCGCCCTCATCTTCATCTTCACTGTGGCATCAGACGGAAACATCGACATTTATGTTGCAGGTTGAAATGGTTGAAATTTGCAGAAATCTGTAAAACCGTAATATTGCTTTGTCATCGCACTCATCGAGTGTTGATTCCTTCCGTTTGCATTTTGCAATAAAAGGAGCAATTCATTATATTTATCGACAAGCAGATCAAAGTGACCAATCAGCTGTGTCGATCAAGCTGGATGATGGAGTGCGTAGCTGCCCTGTTTCATGGACTGACACTGTGTCTCTGCAATCAGTCAGTGTCAGCATCCATCAAACAACACATGCATAATGTATCTACCAGCTCGTCTAAAGGCCTGGGCTTAAAAACCACCACAGTAAAACAGTCCTGGACACCTCTGCTGTCTTTCATCACATGACCCAGTTCTGACCTGTGGTCCTGAATCAACATAATAACACAACCTGTTTACAGCCTTATGGTCGCTTTAGTCCTAGCCTTAGTCCTAACCTTAGTCCTAACCTTAGTCCTAGCCTTAGTCCTAGCCTTAGTCCTAACCTTAGTCCTAGCCTTAGTCCTAACCTTAGTCCTAACCTTAGTCCTAACCTTAGTCCTAACCTTAGTCCTAGCCTTAGTCCTAACCTTAGTCCTAGCCTTAGTCCTAGCCTTAGTCCTAGCCTTAGTCCTAACCTTAGTCCTAACTTTAGTCCTAACCCTAACTAAGGTCCCGGAGAGGAGCAGGGACTGGGGGTTTGTCCTGACGGGATCTGTACCAGAATATGTCCCAAAGAGCAGCTGACGTCTACACACACAAACCTAAACTAAACTAAAACTTTCTGTAGGCAAAATATCTGGAGCTGTTGCATTTACATTTGGCAGCAGTTGATAAGACACATCAACACACAACATGTTCAAGGAAGTTAGTGAAACTGGTCGTCCTCAGTCCACAAATACAAGAAACACCATTAAAGAGAAGGAGCATCAGGAGCAGGCTGATTAATGATTTCTTACTTTCTGAGGAAAAGCACTCGTAGACTGAGACCGAGACTTAGACTTAGACTTGGACTTAGACTGAGACTTAGACTGAGACTGAGACTGAGACTGAGACTTAGTCTGAGACTGAGACTTGGACTTTAATGATCCACAAGGGAAGCTGCTTGGTCAAAGTATCTTAGTTGTTTCAGAAGATGAGCCGTTCTTCAAACTATTGACATGAACATTTAATGAGGGATTAGTTAAATCATCCAGTAACATATGATCAACTGAAAAACATACATACGCGTCCTTCACGACGCTGCCTCATCTTTTTACTGACAAAAAGCCCTGAATCCTTAATTAGCTGCTGTTTATTCCCCATGACTGTGTCTGTTTCCTGCATCCTTCCCTCCTCTGGCCTCTGTCTTTCTGCTCGTATTAAACCGTCTGTACCTGTAGAGGAGGCTAAATGTCTGGTGGTGGGAGGAAACAGTCAGATCGATGGGCTCTGGCCTCACTGCACATTCAGCTCACATGCACATCCCATATATATAACGTCGCATGGTAAAGGGAAGCAAATACCAACTCAAATTCATTCCTTTTGCATATGCACAAAGTTTGCTGCGATTAATTAGGCCGTGTGGAATAGCACAACTCCATAAAGACATCATCATGGAGTGTGGATCCATTCAGCCCTCTTCTTTTCTCCTCTTCTGGATTTAATTGGCCTCAGTTCACCACTGTGGCTACACATGAACACACATGCATACACACAGAAATTGAATGAGAAATCTTTATGTTGATCTGTAGCTGGATCCCTTAGTGAACTGTATGTTTGTAAAAAAAGAGATGTGTGTTTCGAGTGTTAATGTCTGGTTGGACGTGAGACGTCCTCCTGAGGTCCGACCTCTTCAGCACACGACACCAGAACATAAAGAGTCGACGACTCGTCTCTGTCTGTCTTTGTAGGGTTTATACTTTAACAACATGACGCCAGGATAAAGAAGAATAGAAGCAGCACTGAGAATCATTTTGATTACACCATGTTTTAGTGTAATCATGTGTCTGAGTTTAACAGAGTGTTGGTTTGGTTTGCACCAGGATCAGAATAAAAACTAATCCATCATCTTTGGACAGGAAGTAGTATTAGTAGTAAAGTGTAACCTGACTTCTCTGTGTAACATTAAATGTAACACGGAGGACAGTGATGCTCGGATGGAGCTCCAGAGACGAACCTTTTATGTGTTTCATGTGTAAGTAACTGACGTGCAGATTTGACTTTGCGTCCTCAGTCTCGGGGACGTTGTGCTGCTAATGTGTTTCACACAGAGGAAACCAGTTCTTTGAGTCCATGTCGCTGCTCCATAGACGCGCTGGTCCAGGTTTAGTCAGGACAGTGACGGGCGTTAAAAGAGTTACTGTCAAATAACGTAACAGCTTCTTCATTTCACCTGGTTCGTCCGTCAGAACATTTAACAGGTAGTTGGACAAATTCTTGCTCAGTATTACTCAGCATTGTTCGTATGTTATGTTCGTACATTTAGCTCTTCAGTTTGATTCCTGGTACGTGTTTGTAAAATGATCATTTACAAACCAGGAAACTCACAGATACGTAGATGCAGCTCCTGCACAACACTTTCCACTTTCTGTTTGGTCCAGATCGGTTCTTCCTCTGTGCAGACACAGTCTTATTGTTCTGTATGTTCCCTTCTTTCTGGAGTCTGTCTGCTCCTGCACAATGAAACGTGATAGATTTACATGACATGTTCTGGGACGTGTTAACTCTATGATCATGAACCATGTTCCTCAGTTTACCTGTAGGTGATTACCGTTAGCAGAAGCTTTCTGAATACATGTCAGTAACAGAAAAAGAAACCGAGAAGATTTGAAACAGTCACAACTTCAGTGCAAAAGTTAAAAAACAAACCACAGTTTACATTGTTCACTTTAACTCTGAGTCTGTAGATAAATATCCCGTGTGGAATTAATTCCTCGTATATGCAAGAAAAACTCAAAGACCTGATGAGCACATAGTGAAATGTCTTCTGATAAGTTCCTCTCTATATAATAACCATGTGTATTTAGGTGTAAAGTATAAACTATGAAGTCTGGAGTGTGGATGGAGAAAGGATAATATTTATTTGGGATTAATGGAAAAGAATCCACAGCGTCTCTGTGATTAATCTGATCAGAATGTGAATAGTTTGACAGCGCTCGTACAGAGTCAGTAACCGTGTGTCTCCTCTCTCTCGTCCTCCCAGTCTTTATGGCCGACACATGCAGGCAAACCCCGAACCTCCCAAAAAGAACACGGACAAGAGCAAGAAGATCAGCCGCAAACCACTGGCTGCCAAGAACAAATGAATCCCAGCGGCGGACGTCACTGCATGTGCCTTCTCCTCTTCTCTCATCTTTGTTTATTTCAACCTTTTCTATTTTATGGGATTGTTAATTACGTCCGTTTCTGCATATGCAGATTTAAATATCTGGTCCAGTGGACTCTGGATACTTTTTTACTCTTTTAACGGTTTTGAGTCCAAAAGTCAAAAACATGACGATTGTAAAAGTTTCCAGATACCAAAGCAAAACGCAGAGTTAATGAGTCCGTGTCTTTGTAAATAACTCGTGCTGGCAGAGTTTTAGGCAACACTACTGTGTATACGTGCAGACAATAAAGACACAATCTAGAGGCTTAACGAATATATAACTCCTCTCCTGTTAGCATGCGTTTTAACCCTGTTAGCATTCTGGTCCATGCATTTCTCCTTTCAGCCATGAATTTGCACCTTTTTATTTTATTTTATTTTATTTTATTATGGAGATACTTCTTCAACACAGCTGTGCAGCTTTTCATATATTGCATAGAGACTGTAGCTGAATGATATCTGTAAACCCAGGATGGATTCTTGTCATGTTTTGAATGATAGTGTTGGTGTTGGTGGTGTTAGTGTCGTAAATGTAGTAAATGTGCAGTTCTGATTGTGAGGAGCTGAGATGGAAAAGCTCTCATCAGTTACCACTTCCACAAAGTGCCATTTAATTACAATCACAGCACTGAAAGCAATTATTCCTCTAACGAACTTCATGCTTCATGTACATCACTAACTCACAGTTTGTTCAGCGTTTCTCAGCAGCTGTTATGTTTGTTCTAGTTGTTGAGACGCGGTTACAGATATTTTATGTTGTATTTAACTCAGTATTATCGTCCTACCACACGCTGTCTTTTCACTTTGTTTCCTGAAACCCAAATATAACACAGACGCACCATCCTCACACTGTTTGTCCTTCATTCTGTGTCATGTTCCCAGTTTTCACATCAGCCATAACATTATGACCACTGACAGGAGAAGTGAACAACATTTAAATCATCATAAATTAATGTTCTGCTGGGAAACGTTTGGTCCTGACATTCACAGTATTAGGAAGGTGGTCCTAATGTTATGCCTGGTCGGTGTGTGTCACTGTGACTTTCAGTCCTTAGTAGTGAAGATGACGGACGGACAGACAGTAAAAACAAACAGATCAGGGAACAGAATTAAAAGACATAATGAAAACGTTGCAGTTAAACTTTTTAGTCATAACTTCACTTGTTCCTCTGTGATATTTTCTGACCAGGTCTGATTAAGTTAATATCACTGGACTGACCCTTCACAGGTCTCACTGTTCCTCCTAAAATCCGTGTTTCCTTTTCACTTCATCTCGGTTCATCTCACATTTCCACAGAAACAATGAGTCCCTGGTTTGCTGCAGCCCATCGATTCCCACACTGTGATTTATAGGTGGCATGTGTGTCAGGCTGCACTTAATTGTCTATGGGAAGCTGAGCGTCGCTTTAATGAGTGTGGTGACACGGGGCAGAGAAGGAAGCAAAGGTCCAACATGAGGTGTGAGTACAGGGCCGGTGGTTTGGTCCAAGACGCACGGATCACGAGACGAAGCGTCACCGAGCACCAGGCTGAAGAATGAACGACTGTGTCAACCCAGACTGTTCATTCATTTACACGAGTCTTTAATTTTCTCCATCTCTTATGGAGCGGTTGGCATGGCAACTGGTGGTCATCACTGTTTCTGTAGCGTCACATAAACTGAAATGAAACTTTGACATTATATTAACTATTTAAAATGACAGAAACCATCCCTGGGAAAAATGGTTTGGCCCAAGCCCCGCCCACTAACATGGAGGAGGCGGAGCAGCCTCCAGCCACCAGGGGGCGCTCTGCTAGCTTTGGCCTCACTTCTTGGCAGCTGATGGAAGAGGAGGGACAGGGACACATTAATGTGGACACATGTTGGTTTAGTGAAGGACACAAAACGTTATTTCATGTTGTTTTGTTGAAACTGTTCGTTCTGGGTCTGTTTGCTAACGCAGAATGAAACGTGATTAATAATGATTCAAAATAAATATTTAACTGAAATGAATCCACAGCAGCTCTGAGATTAATCCGATTAAAGATCTTAATCGTTGGACAGCATTGGTTACTACAGAGTAACACTGTGTGCTTCTAAAGAAAATTAAAAACCAAGATATTGTTTTATAAATTTTAATAAATGTGTCACTGATCACGTTTTATAATCTGGTGTAACTGGTTCTGTTCTGAGCAACCGGATCAGATCAGACACTGATCAGCTGTTACCACAAAAACACTGGACACAAGGACTCGTAGATACTTATGAACAAGACGTTTTCTTACTACAATAATTTAGTTTCATTTGTTTGTCTTCTGTTTGTCTACATTCAAACTAAATCTGCTCTTTATGAGGAAACTTTCTTTATTTCTTAAACCGTGGAAGAAGCCGTTTCAGAATATTTACACATGTACAACTTGAAGCAGGGATTTACTGAGCTCCTGTTCACATTTAGACTAATTAAATATCATTGTCCTCATAAACAACCATCTGGGAACTGCACCATCTAAACTGGCTGGTTCCACATGGTTCCTGTGAAGCAGCCGCCCTCTGCTTTAAAGATTAGGCTTAAAACCTTCCTTTTTATAGAATTTACAGTTGAGGCGGACTCATGTGACCCTGAACGTCTCTCAGTTATGCTGCTATGGACTTGGCTGCCAGAGCCTTATAATGATGCACCGAGCATTTCTTCTCTGGTGCCTTTCCTCTCGCGCTCCGCATGCTTTTACATTTCACTATTGCACATCATTAAGTGGGTTTTCTCCTCCCGTGGTGCTGTAGACCCGGACCCAGTTTATTACTCACACAGGTATCCATTACTTCCTGTTATATGCCTCAGTCCACTTCTTTATTCTGATAATAAGCTTTTATAAGTGCATTATAAAGCTACAAAATCAATTAATACTTTGATTAGTGGCTCCATCCCTGATTCCTTCATACTGTAGAACGCACTCAGACACGGACCAAGAACTCAAGACACAGACTGGGGAGATTTTGATGAGCTAAGCTCTTAAGTATCATGTGTTTTTACTATGTGTCTATTTACTATTTAATTAGGTGTCTACTTATCATTCTTCTATGTGTGTGGTGTAACTAGCACAAACAGGGTTTGGTTGGTCCATTGGATTAATGCAATTCCAACTCATGAGTTTTAATTATTTCCAGTGATAAAATCTACAAGACAGAAATTTATAAAAATATTCAAAAGTTCTAATAGTTTAATTTAAACAGTTTCCTACGATGGTGTTTGTCTCTGTTCTGGTTTTACCAGGTTGTCCTGACATGAGCTTGTAGTTTCCATCTAACACATGAAAAACACACAAACTACACTATATTAGCATTTCAACATATGTATGTGGAAAGATTGTGTATGTACGACTGATTTAATGCAACAACTAATCAGAAAAGCTAATGAACAGAATATTACAGGAGTAAACTACCATTTACACACAGGACGGCCATCTTGGAAACTCAGGGGTAGTGACGATTCTACGACTTTCTGAGGAGAAAATACGACTTTGGGGTCATAATAGTTGGAAATACAAATTCCAGAACCCAGAACCTTCCTGCTTCCAATGAGTCAGTAATAATAAATATATAGTATGGTTTTTTAACTAATATTTGTAAGCTTTTATTTCTTCTTCTTTTTTTTTGGCTGGTTCTTCCTTAAGGCCACACTGATTTCTCCGGTTTTGTCCATGTCCAGGTTCAGGCAGAGCATCAGCTGATCCACTGTGACTGACCAACCACAGTGGACACAGCTGTGTGTCACGGACAGAGGAGGCTTAGCCCCCAGGACACGCATGTTGTTTATGTTGTTTATGTGAGCACAAAATTTCACAAACATTTATTTATTTATTTATTTACTATTTACTGTTCCAAAATTGACAATAATAAAAAATGAAGAATATTACTTAATTACTTGAATAAATATGATACTAACAGGGGCTTAAGAATATTTTTAGAATATTAAAAGCTCCTTGTCCCAGTTTAGATGCAGCAGAGAAAATGGAATAACTGACGGGAACTTGTTCTTCTCCTCCAGCAGGTTAATACGACGTCCTCTCTGGTTGGCTGCCTAATAATCATATAATCAACAATAATACGAGTTCAATCCCTTCAGTTGCACGAAAAGATTTAATTAGTTTCATCCTGATATAAAATATATATATTATATATATATATATATAAAAATGCAGCTTTTATCAATTTATCCAAACACTAAAAGGGCAAAACAAAACCGAATAAGTTGCTCTGCTTCGATAACAGCAGCTAACCGCTAAAACCTCTGTGGCACTTCTGCTTCTTCCTGTTGTCCAACCAATTATAAAGCATGACGTCACCATCCCCTACTCACCTCAGCAGGTACCTACACCGGTTTTTGAGATGTTTTTGTTATGGAGCATGAACTCATTCCGGTTCAAGTCTGATTGAGGCGTATACATGCTGGAGAAAATGGATTTCCAATCACATTATCTGGGTGTGTTAATCAAATAACTGTTTTCATGCACTTAAATTGTCCAGTTAAAGTGGGATTAAGGCAATAATTCATTTTTTCATGTGCATGTAAACGTACTGACGGGACGTCTGAGGCCTGGCCACATATTCCTGGTGTTAGTGGAGCCGTGGAGTTTAGAATTATTACCGCTGCTCTGTCCAGTATTTGGCTTATTCCAGTTCCTCCTCAGCTAATTCATCATTCACCAACTGATATTGAGAGAAAAGCCGATGGAACGATCCACTTCCAGGGACTCTTCAAAAGGGCCTGAAGGACAAATGAAGACAGAAACTGTGAGGTTAGTTTGATTTTAGTGGCAGATCTGCTCTTTAAGGATAAAGGGAAGGATGACAAACAACGTGCATCAGTTTAACTCAATTCTTGAATTCTGTCTAGAAGTTTCCCAGATTCCACCTCGTTTTACCCTTTATTTTTTGCACTTTGCATTGAGCAAAGTGCAAACATTTGGCCAATAAAAGTGATTCTGATTCTACGAAACTTACACAGACGTCTTTAAGTGAAGTACAAATATATTATACAATTATATAAAAAAAGAAGTTTTACATTACAAGTTCACGTCCTCTGCTCTAAAACACTCGTAAACACAAGTGTCTATGTCTCATGTTAGTAACATATGAAAGCAGCTCACTGCTGCTTGTTACAGTGTCTCCTACATCACAATAAGTGGAATAGTAGCTGTGATTGTTTCCACGGTTAATGCTGTGTTATCGTAGTGCGACAGTGGATTCGAGTTCTTCTCTAACTAATGGAATAACTGGGCAAGATGCCACCGAGCTAAAGGGCTAAAGATCAGGGGCAGATCTGGAAGAGGAAGAAAAGACAAAAAAGAGAAGATAACATGTCCTGTTTCTATTGGATAACAGAGCCTTATGACACTGCCCCCCTCCCTCCCTCACCTCCCTCACCCTCCCTCCCTCGCTGGTGTCTGGAAGCTTTGTACTTCTTGGTGTCTTGTCCAGACAGACCATCTCTCTGCCCTGGATCCTTGTCAGAGTCCAGCTGCTGTGGAGATGCTCCGCTCCATCCAGGGTAGGACTCAGCCTTCAACAATGTTTCACAGATGAACTGATCACAGAGGTGAACTTCCACGGACTCTTTAATAAACTGCAGGGGGAGAAGCAAAAGAAACTAAAGTGTTGTTGGAGAGAGCCGAGGATGCCCAGAGGAGGCAGTTGATCAGTCTTAACTAAGTGGTGCGTCTTTTTTTCCTTTCTACTGGTTTCTCTCCAGCCAGCAAAATTTCCCCTAAAGGCAGACGACAGGATCGAGCTGCTCTGGCGCGGCTGGTCGGGAGGAAGCGGCTGCTGGTGGCGGGGGTCCTGGCCGTCGTTATGGTTCTGGTTCTGGTCATCCTCATCCCCGTCCTGGTCAACTCGGCCGGGACTGCGGGCCACTACGAGATGATCGGGACTTGTAGGATGGTGTGCGACCCGTACGGCACCAAGTCTCCAAGCAGCACCGCCACGGCGGACACGGTCCGAGACACCAGCCGCGTGCACTCTATACCCACTTTTATTCAAGGTCCCAATGGGGAACCGGGTCGTCCGGGTAAGGCGGGTGCGAGAGGACCTCCAGGTGAGCAGGGACCGCCTGGTCCTGTTGGGCCACCCGGAGAGAGAGGGGAACCGGGCAGACCCGGTTTGCCCGGACCTCCGGGGCCCAGCGCGGCGGCCAGTGCCATCAGCGCTGCCACCTACAGCACGGTGCCCAAGATCGCCTTTTACGCAGGGCTCAAAAAGCAGCACGAGGGATACGAGGTGCTCAAGTTTGACGACGTGGTGACCAACCTGGGAAACCACTACGACCCGACCTCTGGGAAGTTCACCTGCTCCATCCCCGGGATTTATTTCTTCACTTACCACGTCCTGATGCGCGGAGGCGACGGCACCAGCATGTGGGCTGACCTGTGCAAAAACAACCAGGTAACAAAACCCTAGAAGAATCCACGGACACAACACACACAACCCGGTCTGGTGACGCTCTCAGATCCACTTACACATGCGCGTGTGGCAACAGCAGGAAAAAATAATCCATGTGCGTATTGATGAACGCGCAGGGAATTGAAGAGAGAGGGTGAGGAGGAGGAGGAGGAGGAGGAGGAGGAGGGGGGGGGGGGGGGGGGGGGGGGGCAGCCGAGCCGCGGACTGAACAAGTTAATTGGACAGAAAGAAGTTAGGAGCCTGGATATGAGAAGATGAGCAGTTATTATTATCGCTGGTCAATTACACACAAGTCAGAGAAACCTGCTATGCGATGCTCAGGGGAGTCAGTGTGCAAGCTGAATTTATCTGATCCACTCATTTATCTGCAGTTATCTTCAGATATTTGGCAAGAAATAAAAATAAAAATACATATTTATGTATAATATTCAAAGAGATTCAGTATTTAAAGCTACAGGTCCTAACAAGAAGGGAACAAGACTTTTTAATCTAACGAAAGACCCCAGCAACATAATAATAATAATAGTAATAATAATAATTATTATAACAACAACAATAATAATTACAATAATAATTACAATAATAATAATAACAATGATTATAATGATTATAATAATAACAATAATAACAACAACAATAATAATAGGGCGGTGATGATGATAATAATAATATTAATAATAATAATAATAATAATAATAATAATAATAATAATAACAATGATAATAATAATAATAACAGGGCGGTGGTGATGAAAACCTACGGGGACCCTCTCCTCAGTGTTCAGGTTGCCAGTAGCAGATCTAATCCGTTGTGTTCCAGTGTTCCAGTCCTTCCACACTGAGCACCACAACACACCATCCCTGGATCCCTGGGATTAAACCCACAGAGCCGAACAACACGACAAATGAGATGCTGAAAGACATGTTTCTAACAGGGCCACGCTTCACTGACACTTTGAATCTGTGAAGCTTCACTCTTTGGTTTCTTATTCACTTCTACAGCGAAAACAACTGATCATTACTGGACGAGTCATTTAAATCCTCTAACGGAGGGACAGCGGTTCCCTTAATTCATCTGCTGTCTTATTTTATAAAGGTGCATTAATATGTAATGACAATAATAATAATAATGATCTGCCTTCCAAACTCATCTTGTAGCTTAGTTCCAGGAAGTGAAAAAAAAAAGATGTGAGATAACCGAGGAACAGTGGGATGGAAGCGTGAGGTTAATATTTGCCTCAGTGATGTGTCACATGCTAATGTTGACTGAATATAACCAGTAGTTCTGTGCAGGAGGTCGTTTGATGCTGCTTTGATGAATTTCTCCATATTTATTCTCCCACATGAAATATGATACACTCTGCTTTGCATTCCTTGCACTTTAATGACTCCTATACTCATTTCTGTTTTTGTAAATTGAATTTAACATATGATCCCCTCAACCGTTTACAGCTGCAACCGATTTAATGTGCTTCTTACATGTTTATACTGGTAACGGCTCCTGGTACATCGATAGTTTAGTCGTGGTAACACTATAATATACATATATAAAATACATGATGCAATGTAACACAACATTCAGACACTGAATCTTAACTCAGTGAAGGTATTTGACATTTAGTTTAAATAAATGTTTAACAGCGCTGGCTTCCTTCATCTGCTTCATTTAGTGGATTAGATTAGATTAGATTAGATTAGATTAGATTAGATTAGATTAGATTAGATTAGATTAGATTAGATTCACTAGTGTGATCTAATGAACAGGGAAGTGAGTCTTTCGCTATTTTATAGATTCGAGTGTAATTTGTGTGACGTTCATTTTCTCCCTTTAGGACCTTTGACTTTTAATTGGACATTTTAACATTGTGCTAAACAGGATTATCTTACTTTATTAAACTGCTTCTTGAAATGTT